>NC_135809.1:91205555-91360665 GCF_964213995.1 Mustelus asterias
ACTTTCTTCTGCAGTGTTGTTTGTAAGGCCTTCTGTAACAGGCCACTGATAAAGAGCTGAAGAGAATTGGACCTTGGAAGCTAGCATGACAAACTTAGTAATAATATCATGGGACGGAGATGGTTCGCCTCCAACAAAATCACCCATCTTCTTTTGTGCAAGGTAAGACTCCAGCCAATTAAGAGTTTTCACTCTGGACCCCATTGATTTCAGTTTTATTAAGGTTCCTTCATGCCACACTTAGTAAAATACTACCTTATTGTCAAGGGCAGTCACTCTCACCTTATCTCTGAAATTTAGTTCTTTGCCCATATTTGATCCAAGCTGTAATGAAATCTGGGGCTGTGTGATTCCAACAGAACCAAAGGTGAGCATTAGTAAACAGGGTATTGGGGTGATATGGCACTAAAATATTGACAGAGTAATTCCTAAAGTATTGCACATCATCAAGAATCAAGCATACTTCTTGTTGAGCAGGAAAGCCTGCAAAACTTTAAACCTGCTTCAAAGAGTTGGTATGCTGAATACAAGTAAGACACGAGAAAACAAATTTAGGAAGGAATTCCCCACACTCTTTACAAGCTTGAGTAAGCAGTACTACTGCTTCACAGCGCCAGGGACCTGGGTTCAATTCCTGACTTGGATCATTGTCTGTGCGGAGTTTGCACATTCTCCCCATGTTTGTGTGGGCTTTCTCCGGGTGCTCCGGTTTCCTCCCACTGTCCGAAAGATGTGCTGGTTAGGTGCATTGGCCGTGCTAAATTCTCCCTCAGTATACTCGAACAGGTGCCAGAGTGTGGCAACTAGAGGATTTTCACAGTAACTTCATTGCAGTGTTAATGTAAGTCGACTTGTGACACTAATAATTAAACTTTAAATATTAAACTGTAGACTGTGCATCACATTACACACAAAATAGATGCTAAGCCCCTTTGTTTATTTGTGCCATGGAAGGTCCCACACCTGAAAAGGGTCAGGAGTGAGACTGAGGCAATGCTGCAACAAGGCATCATTTCACCCGTCACTAAACCAACCAGCTGGTGCTCTGGTAAGGTACCAGTTTCTAAGCCTAACGGTTCTGTTCATATTTCCGCCAACCTAACACACCTCAACAAGGTAGTCGAAAGAGAAATACACCTATTAGCATCTGTGCGTGAGAACTTGACCAGATTTGCGAAGAGCACAATTTTTACCAAACTTGATGCCAGCAGCAGGTTTTTGGCAGCTGCCATTGACCAAGAGTCTATACTTTTAACTATCTTTATTAGACCCTTCAGACGGTACTGATTTAACTGTCTGCATTCAGCACCACCTCAACTCCTGAAATATTCCATGGACAATGTTCAATATATTATAGGGCATTGAGGGGATTACCTGCCACATAGATGACATCTTGATCAATGGGTCAATGAAACAGGAACACAACACATGCATCAGTGAATTCTTACTCATGCTGCCTTGATTTGACACTCAATGACAAAACGTGAGTTTTCTAGGCTGCTGATAGGGGGCACCATCCAAGAAACTGGGAATACTTTGAATCCTCAAACAAATTGAAAGCAAGAAGGAAGTTTCTGCCACCTACAAATGTAACAGAGCTCCAAAGGTGTGTGGACATAGTTAACCAACTAGGCAAATTTCTGCCTCACTTAGTCCAAATAAATAAACCCATCAGATATATTTTATGACAAGACCAAGTGTTGAGCTGAACAAAGTATCAACAGTGGTCCTTCTAACAAATTAAAAGGATGCTAACATCCTCTGAAGCCCAAGTCCACTACAACCCAGATCTTCCTATGATTGTGGTAAACAATGCATCTGCAACAGGACTGGGAGCAGTCCTATTCCAGGTGCAAAAAAGATGGCAAAAGAAGACATTCATTATACATCCATCTGATATCTGTTATCAAAAAGGAAGTCTTTGCAGTGACTTGGGCATGTGAGAAATTCTCTGACTCTGTACTGGTCATCCACTTTAGGATCAGGATTGATTACAAGCCATTAGTAACATTGCTAAGCAGAAAGGAAATTGCAAAGATTCCACTCAGGATTCAGTGATTCCAACTCAGACTCATGCACAAAGAGAATATTGAATATGTGCAAAGTAAATATCAGACTATGTCCGATACACTGTCCAGAATACCTGCTACTTACCCAGCACACAAGGACAAAACCTTCATAGCAGAATTGGCAGCCTTTACATCCTTGACTACCATGTACTTGCCCGCAGCAGGCCAGAAGTTTGCAAGTTTTACACGGCCAAAAACAAGATGATGACTGGATGCTGACTCTCACAAACTACCAGGACAATGGCCAAAGTGCAAAAGCTACATGGCCTCACCTCTGAAGTTGTTACTACCTCCTTGAAGAAAACATTCTCTACACATGACATTCTGGATGTGGCCCCTCCTCCACATTTCACCAATGAGTGCCTTCAGTACATTGCAACGTTATATGGATTTGTGCATACCATGAGTTCCCCAGGCTAATGCAGAGTGAGACTTACGGATCGTCAAAGAACACTTGAGGAATAATGATGACTTTGAACTTGCTCTGTTTAGCTATCATTCAACATCATTACATAATGGGTTTGCCCCAAGCGAACGCCTGATGGACTGTAGGTTTGAGACGCAACCCCTTCCCTCCCTGCCTCACAAATTGATACCAAATGTAAAAGTGATCAAGCTAGGAAGAAGGTAGAAGCCTGCCAAGCAAATCCGGATGTGGAGATGCTGGCGTTGGACTGGAGTGGGCATAGTAACAAGTCTCGTGATTCCAAGTAAGCCTGTTGGACTGGTTAAAGTCCAACAGGCTTATTTGGAATCACAAGCTTTTGGAGTGCTGCTCCTTCCTCAGGTGAGTGGAGAGTTGGGTTCACAAACACAGCAACTGCAAGATAATGGTTGGAATGCGAATCTTTATAGGTAATCAAGCCTTTACAGGTACGACAATGCGAGTGGAGAGGGGGATAATCACAGGTTAAAGAGGTGTGAATTGTCTCAAGCCAGGACAGTTAGTAGGATTTTGCAAGCCCAAGCCAAATGGTGGAGGTTACATATAGTGTAACATGCACCCAAGATCCTGGTTGAGGCTGTCCTCATGCGTGCGGAACTTGGCTATCAGTTTTTGCTCGGTGATTCCGTGTTGTCGTGTGTCTTGAAGGCCACCTTGAAGAACACTTACCCGAAGATTGGAGGCTGAATGCCCTTGACTGCTGAACTATTCCCCGATAGGAAGGGAACACTCCTGCCTGGTGATTGTCACGCGGTGTCCATTCATCCGTTGTTGTAGCGTCTGCATGGTCTCGCCGATGTACCCACGCCTCGGGACATTCTTTCCTGCAGCTTATGAGCTAGACAATGTTGGCCGAGTCGAATGGATATGTACTGTGTACCTGTAGCAAATCAGGCTCATATTTTCAATCAGCATCATACTGCTCAAGACCTTCCAATTCTGGCAGAAAATGTTTGCATCAGAGATCAGAACCAGACAGGTATGATAACTGAAAAACTACTTCAACTGAGATCTTACTTGGTCAGAATACCTTCCAGCATCATTCAGCGGAATAGATCAGCCCTAGTCTCAATGAACAGAAACTATCAACAACATGGACAGCATTCCCTGAGCCAGAAGAGACTGTCACACCTACTACACCAGAAACAAAGGAAACCAGGAGTGATACCCCTCTCCAACTTGCCTCAAAGCAGCAGGGTTGCCCTCTGCTCCAAGACTCCAAGAAACCACCAAAGAGACTTTCCCTATGAGAGAAGAGACTTTGGGTTCAAAGTGTAGGGGAATTTGTGCAAAATAGTAGGGGGATAAAGACCCGGGGAGCTATAGGGCGGAAGTTTCAAGTCCCGCTCGCCACAGGAATCGTAGCAGGCGGGACATGGACCATGCAAAGGTCCGTTGACCTTGGGCAGGATTTTTCGGCTTTGGGGTGAGCGTGGCAGGAAAATACTGCCCACAGAGTAAGAGCATACTGAGCATTGCAAACAAAGCTACATCACAGTGATGTCACTCACAGAGTGTGGATGCTGAGAAGCATCTCAGATAGCAGATCCAGCGACATGATAATCATATTTAACCTTTGTAAATATATGTTTTTGAACTAATAGCTCCACCTCTAGCAAGATCTCTTATTGAATAAAGGACAAAAACCCATGATTACAAACCACTGGCCTGAAATTTCTGGAATTCCATTCCAACAGTATAAATGCAACAAAGTGGAATACCCCCCCCCCGACCCAAAAAACTTCTGGGCCAAGAATATTTGAAAAACTCATCCCAAACTTCTTGGCCAAGAATATTTGAAAAACTGGGCAGACCATCAGCACTCTTCTGAGGTAATTCCAGTACAGTGGTTCTTACATGTGGAGCAAATATCAAAAATCTATGGGATTAATAGGTAATGGCACAACTGTCAGCACTGAGTAAATGTTAGGCATGTGATTAGGCGTCAAGAGAGAGTGAAATAGACTGTAAACATATGGGCCCTGAGCTTCTACTGGATTTTAGACAGAGTGAATAGGAATTAGGCCAGAACTATGAGATGTGAGTTGGCTAAGATAGATTGGAGATCCGACAACTTCCAAACTCCCCCTGTTACCCACCAAGTTCCTCTTATCCTCCTCCAAGCTCACCCCTTCTAATTCTATTATTTTGTTTATTGTGTCCTTATCTGATTTTGGCCCTTGATTTCTCTGCCCAGCACTTTCTCAGTTTACTTGCTGTCTTCTTCTCTTGTTCTTGATTCCCCCTGCTCTGAATCCTTACATAGGTTCCCATCCCCTGCCATATTAGTTTTAACCATCCCCAACCACTCTAGGAAGAACACCTCCCCCCCTCCCTCCCCCCACCCCCACACCACCCCAAGGACATCAATTCCGATCCTGCCCGGGGTAACCTGTCCAGTTTGTACTGGTCCTGCCTCCCCCAGAACCAATCCCAATGCCCCAGGAATCCGAAGCCCTGCCTCTCACTATCTTTTCAGCCATGTATTCATCCCATACATCGTCCTGTTCTATTTTGACTGGCACGTGGTACTGGTAGTAATCCTAAGGTAACTACCTTTGAGGTCCTACTTTTCAGCTTGCTTCCTAGCTCCCTATATTCATCCCTTTTTTTACCTATGTCGTTTGTACCAACGCGTACCACGACAACTGGCTGTTTACCCTCCCCCTTCAGAATGTCCTGCAACCACTCTGAGACATCCTTGACCCAAGCACCAGGGAGGCAACATACCAATTTGGAGTCTCTTCTGTGGCCACAGAAATGTCTAGCTATTCCCCACACAATTGAATCCCCTATGACTATTGTATTTGTAGGCCTTTTGCTCCTCCCCTGTGCAGCAGAGTCAACCGTGATGATACAAATTTGGCCACTGCTGTTATCCCCCAAGAGACCATTCCCCTCAGCAGTATCCATAAACGGTACATCTGTTTTGCAGGAGAATAGCCACAGGAGATTCCTGCACTGCCTGCTTAGTCCTTCTGCCCTGCCTGGTGGTCACCCATTCCCTTCCCACCTGTGGAGTCTGAGACTACGTTGTGACCACCTCTCGATATGTACTATACACCTCGCAGATGCTCCACAGTCTCCCCAGCCACCGCTCCAGCTCTGATACTCAGGCCTGCAGGAGCTGCAACTGGAGACACTCCCTGCACACATGCTGGTCCTGGGAACTGGAAATGTTCCTGGTCTCCCACATGGAGCAAGAGGAACAGACCATGGCTTGGAGCTCTCCTTCCATGACTTACCCCTTTGAGCTAAATTAGTCCTTTCAATATCAAAACAATGTCAACTAGGGCCCTTCTTTTCCTCTTTTTGTTATTGTAGAATATATAGAAAAAAGGATTAAAGATCCTTTCTTGGTTTAAGCCTCTCACAAGCTCAGAGAGTTCTCCCCTGGCAATTTTTTTCATACTTACTTTTTCAACAGTGTCATTCATTCAGCTTAGAAAATGGTGGTGCTGAGGTTCTACTACCAGACCAACTTCAACCTTCCCGAGTGTGGAAATCCCTCCCATTGTGCTGCAGAAGCATCATGTTCAGATTTCCCTCCCTCCAATCACTCCCCTTCCTTCCCCTCTAATCCTTGATCCCATTGTTATAGTCATGGATATCTCTCTCCTACCCTTTGATGTTGCTGTCCTGATGAACCATGTAGAGCTGACCCCTCCCCATTTTGAGATCTATAGTACTGTGACCTACACAGACACCCTCCCCATAAAATCTTTGAAGACGCACCCCTACATTATCTCATTCTCATCTACCATCCTGTCTGAAGCCAGAAACCCCCAGGACCTGCTTGTATCAGTGACTGAGCTTGCCTTGTGCACACCATGCTGGGCATGAATTACGGAATTGACAGGACCTACCGCTCCCTAGACTGGGACAAGGGCAATCATTCCGAGCACAGCCCTCTAAATTGTGGCGCAGAGGCCCTGTCTACCTCTTCATCATAGAAACCCTACAGTGCAGAAAGAGGCCATTGGGCCCATCGAGTCTGCACCGACCACGATCCCACCCAGGCCCTATCCCCATATCCCTACATATTTACCCGCTAACCCCTCTAACCTACACATCCCGGGACACTAAGGGGCAATTTAGCATGGCCAATTAACCTAACCCGCACATCTTTGGACTGTGGGAGGAAACCGGAGCACCCGGAGGAAATCCACGCAGACACAGGAAGAATGTGCAAACTCCACACAGACAGTGACCCAAGCCGGGAATCGAACCCAGGTCCCTGGAGCTGTGAAGCAGCAGGGCTAACCACTGTGCTACTGTGCCGCCCATGTGCTCTTGCCCTGGACTGCTTGTGCTTTTGGGCCCTGAATAATTCCCCCATCCTAGTCATGTGTCTGTGTGCACTCTTCCCAGTCTGACCCCTCCCCCCAATAATTTGTCTGTGTGCACCCTTCCCTAGCCTCCCCAGACACACCTCTAGTCAAGCCTTTAGACTCCAGTACCTTCCCTTGTCACTCAACCTCGCAATCAAGCCTTTGCCCTCCAGCCTCTTCCCTTGCCTCTGTCTTGTCTCACATCACCCCTAGTTAAGCCTTTGAACTCCAACCACCATCTCCCTCCTTACTGTTGATTTGGAATGGGGTGGCTTGGCTCCGAACCCTGCTTATGCTCCTGCTGGTCTTGCCTGTGCAAGCTAGCACAGACTCAAAGTGGTTGCAAGCACAGCACATAGAAAGATACGCAAAGATATCTCAAAGTCATGAGTGCGGTGCAGGTTAATGTCACTTGTATCCTGTTATGAATCATGCCGGTCTAATTAGCTGCTGGCGTGGCCTTTTGATCTGGAGTGGGAGTGTGATTCTGGTGAGCTGGCTTCCAATGAATATTCATGACATTTAAATGCATGCAAATGTGGCTCTTGACTTGCGTGGTGGCCTACCCAACCCGCCATTAAAGTCAGGAGTGAACAACTGCAATCGATTTCTATGCCAGCGGGAGACTGTTCTTTGCATGACTGCTAAATTTTCCGTCCCACCTACCATGACACCCACCACTGGAACTGGAAAGTGCTGTCCAGACATTTTCCATCACCCCTGCCTGCCATGATTCCCATCACTGAGAGCAGAAAATTCCACCCAGTATTTTTAAATCCATATGAGTAACTTGTATCAACAGCTACAGTCAGATTCAGTTAAGAACAGAGAGCAACTAAAGTGATGCTGAAAAATATAACAGCTCAAAAAACAAGACTAGCCACTGTGTCCTACATTCCTGTAAGAAGTCTCACAACACCAGGTTAAAGTCCAACAGGTTTATTTGGTAGCAAATACCATAAGCTTTCGGAGCACAGCTCCTTCGTCAGATGGAGTGGATATCTGTTCTCCAACAGTGCACAGACACAGAAATCAAGTTACAGAATACTAATTAGAATGCAAATCTCTACAGCCAGCCAGGTCTTACAGGTACAGACAATGTGGGTGGAGGAAGCATTCAACACAGGTTAAAGAGATGTGTATTGTCTCCAGACAGAACAGCTAGTGAGATTCTGCAAGATCAGGGGGAAAGCTGTGGGGGTTACTGATAATGTGACATAAATCCAACATCCCGGTTTAGGCCGTCCTCATGTGTGCGGAACTTGGCTATCAGTTTCTGCTCTGCAACTCTGCGCTGTCGTGTGTCGTGAAGGCCGCCTTGGAGAACGCTTACCCGAAGATCCAAGGCTGAATGCCCGTGACTGCTGAAGTGCTCCCCTATAGGAAGAGAACAGTCTTGCCTGGTGATTGTCGAGCGGTGTTCATTTGTCCGTTGTCATAGTCTGCAGGGTTTCCCCAATGTACCATGCCTCGGGACATCCTTTCCTGCAGCGTATCAGGTAGACAACGTTGGCCGAGTTGCAAGAGTAGGTACCGTGTACCTGGTAGATGGTGTTCTCACGTGAGATGATGGCATCCGTGTCGATGATCCGGCACGTCTTGCAGAGGTTGCTGTGGCAGAGTTGTGTGGTGTCGTGGTCACTGTTCTCCTGAAGGCTGGGTAGTTTGCTGCGGACAATGGTCTGTTTGAGGTTGCGTGGTTGTTTGAAGGCAAGAAGTGGGGGTGTGGGGATGGCCTTGGCGATCCTATATTACTGCCAGGAGCAAACATGAAATTATTCCTTCTTTGATGTTTGCGATTGTTCTCTTTTGACCTTTGGTATGAAGGGCAGCATGCTCATGGAACACACCGCCTCCAAGCCAAATACCCTCCTGACTTGGAACTATATCGCCATTCTTTAACTGTCACTGGATCACAAATCTGAAATGCCTTTCCGAATAGCATTGCGATATACCTATACCACATGGACTGAAACAATTCAAGAAGATGGCTCACCATCACCTTCTCAAGGGGCAAATTAGCGATGGACATTGAATACTGGTTTTGCCAGCAGCACACATGTCCTGTATTGAATTTTTTAAAATGTACCATGCCTGAGCTGGGATTGTTAACAGATTAAAAGTTGCCAAATAATTCAGTTTCTTTGCTAATATAGGAGAAAATAGTGTTCTAGCCAAAAGAACATTGGAAATTAAAATTTTTAGAAATTATTTTATTATTTCTTAAAGTACAAAGTAAAAACACAAAGTACAAATCATTACTATCCTCTGTACTCTGAATAACTAATAAATAAAGTCATGTCAGAACATGTTTTCCATCTCAATCAGAAATAGGTTCAGCATAGGTTAATGTGAATGGAGAAACTGAACACACATATCAGTGAGGGTAGGTATTAATGTTTAGGGGCTGCATTCAGACATGTAACTATAGAACATTTTGAAACTTGCAAATTGAAGGGCTGAATTTCAGAACATAGAGTCCATTTAATTCAGCTCCTTAGCACCTAGTTCTTTGGAACTACAAATGCAGTTATGGCACCAAAACAGAGTTTGTACACACATATACACTTCTGACACTGGATGCCATTTTGGTGAGTTTGTGCACAGGGACGATAGCGAAACTATGGAAAGTAGATAATGACATCATTCAGTTTGTAATGCTGACTTGACATCGAGCTGCCATTTTAGAATTCAACATTGGAGCTAATGCTGTCTCTTAAACATGCACAACTGAACATGCATTTAAGACCAGAAAAGTGCCCACCAGTGCTATTTAAAGATCAACTAGTTTCAGGATTGAAGCTGATTGATTTTGACAGCTTCTTGCTTCAATTGTAGAAGTGTTTTGTGGTTTCAGGGCTGTTTAAAATTATTATAGTCTACAAGATACTTACATAAGATGTTGAAAGACTTCTTCCTCACTTCAGCAAATCTCCCAGACATGAGTGTGATAGTATGTATTCCCCTTGGACATGATGTGGAGATGCCGGCGCTGGACTGGGGTAAACACAGTAAGGAGTCTAACAACACCAGGTTAAAGTCCAACAGGTTTATTTGGTAGCAAACGCCACTAGCTTTCGGAGCACTGCTCCTTCGTCAGGTGAGTGGGAGATCTGCTCATAAACAGCAAACAGGGCATATAAAGACACAAACTCAATTTACAGAATAATGAATAATGATTGGAATGCGAGTCTTTACAGCTAATCAAGTCTTAAAGGTACAGACAATGTGAGTGGAGAGAGCATTAGCACAGGTTAAAGAGATGTGTATTGTCTCCAGACAATACACTGGACTTGCAAGGTCTCACTGGCTGTCCTGTCTGGAGACAATACACATCTCTTTAACCTGTGCTAATGCTCTCTCCACTTACATTGTCTGTACCTTTAAGACTTGATTAGCTGTAAAGACTCGCATTCCAATCATTATTCATTATTCTGTAAATTGAGTTTGTGTCTTTATATGCCCTGTTTGCTGTTTATGAGCAGATCTCCCACTTACCTGACGAAGGAGCAGTGCTCCGAAAGCTAGTGGCTTTTGCTACCAAATAAACCTGTTGGACTTTAACCTGGTGTTGTTAGACTCCTTACTGTGTTTCCCCTTGGACTACAGCATGACATGAAGAACACGCGAAGGCCACACAAAACAGGTCAAATTGATGGAAGTGGGGGAAGGTCTCTCAACAGGAGACCATATTCAGCTGGGGTGTTCAGGGAGCAATTTTCCCATCTGAATGTCAGTGAAGAACAGTATGTCAGGCGTCAGTGTTTCAGTTGAAATCTGTCATCTTTGTAGTCACAACTGCAATCTCAGAGAAGAGTGAGGACAAAAATACCAGTGGCAGTAAAGGTGATCAGGGCATGAACTTTTATACTCCTTTCAGGCTGCAATAGACAATATTTGCAACATCTCTCAGTTTGTTAACCACTGCTGCATAGGGACATCACAGAGGCTCTGTATTCCAAGAGTTAAATACTTTTCATTCTTTCTTGAGAAATGCAGATGGAGGGAACACACGAGAATTGCAGAGTGTCATGGATTCCATGCATGTCACTTTGTAGGTATAATGTGAATATAGGCGGCACGGTAACACAGTGGCTAGCACTGCTGCTTCACAGCTCCAGGGACCTAGGTTCGATTCCCGGCTTGGGTCACTGTCTGTGTGGAGTTTGCACATTCTCCTCGTGTCTGCGTGGGTTTCTTCCGGGTGCTCTGGTTTCCTCCCACAATCCAAAGATGTGCGGGTTAGGTCGATTGGCCATGCTAAAATTGCCCCTTAGTGTCCTGAGATGCGTAGGCTAGAGGGATTAGTGGGTAAATATGTAGGGATATGGGGGTAGGGCCTGGGTGGGATTGTGGTCGGTGCAGACTCGATGGGCCCAATGGCCTCTTTCTGCACTGTAGGGTTTCTATGATTCTATGTGAACTCTGAGATATACTGTAACCAAAAGGAATCCCAATCTCTCAATGTCCAGTTTATGCCACCACAGTGAATCATGCAAGCTAATGCCCGATATCCTGGCAGCAGTCACGATGCCTTAATTCTCTGGCAGTTTGCTGTGCCATCTGTATTTGGGTCATGATGACAAACCAGAGGGTGTCTCCAGGGCAATAAGGACTACCCTTTGACGAAATGGTGCATAAGTTACATACACATAGTTAGTATGCATACAACAAAAACCATGCTGCCAGACAAAACATGATTGAGACCATTGGGCACACAAACAATGTTTCTTCAATCTGGACCACTCGGGAGGAGCACTCCAGTATTCAGCAAAGCACATGCTTAGATTCGCAGTGGTCTGCTGCATGCTGCACAATCTCACCAACATGAGGGGACAACCTTGTCACCATTTATAGAGCAACCAATTGAGGAAGAGCAAGGGAAAGGAAGAAAGCAACCTACAAAGTCCCTTTCTGGCTGGGCTGTCTATGAATGACACATTCCACTGCAATGTAAGTACATTCAATCCCAATTTCCCATTAATCAAAAGTGCCACATTTTACCTTCTCTGTTGCTGAGCATCACATCTCTACTTGGCCATAAAAAAAATAAAACCCACCATGAAATAATATTCCAAACCACATTTCTAAATAAAACCATGCCATGTTACATACAAATGTCAATTAACAACCCTTGTGCATTCCATTGTGCCTGTCTTGTTGGTGTCCTTGTCTGTCCTGGTGGCTATCACAATGGCAGCAACATGGCTAGTGGATAAATTTCAACACTGATAATTTTCAGTGGGGAGTAATGCAGATGCTCTTTTAAGATGACACAGATCACTTCTGGCCCTCTGGGCTTACTGGCTGACAGGCAACAGCATGGGCACTAGCGGAGTGGCAGTGATAGGAAGACAACTGCGGTGCTCCTGAGACTGGAAAGTGGGTTCATGCTCTATGGAGCCTCTGCCACTTCTCAAGGGTGGCACTTCATCAATCATAATAATCTACTGAAGGACAGATTACTGGACTAGTGCAACACCCTCCAAGCCCCTTTGAATGCTGGTACCTGTAGCAATGACGGCAGCATTCTGAGTTTGCATGGCAGTATCCTGGGTTTACATGAAAATTTAAGACTTCCATGGCAGCACTCTGTTATCTAACTATGTCAGACTTTTGATTGAGTAGTCTGTGGGTCAGCTCCCCAATTTTGACACCAGCCACCTAAGGTGGTGAAAACCAACTCTGACCCTCCAGTAAGACTGCATGCAATGTCAAGATGTATGAGGGAGACAACATCAACTTTGCGTAGAGCTTGAGACCCATTCCATCCAATGAGTAGTGATTGCAATGGATGCTGAGACATTGGCCATCACATACTACATTATGAGGATGGGTCCACAAGTATTCGCATGGAGCTGGCCACCACTTACACATTGGAAGGAATGGGCTCAAAGTTCTCCACAGACTTGTGCCATATTGGTGTTGTCTCCTCTAAAATGCAGGAAACACCTGTGGGTCAGTCATTTAAATATCCAATTAATTGTGCCTTTTAACGAGAAATCTGGCTTTACCAGCCAGCACACAGGTTTCCTGAGCTGTGTGGAACTCACCAGAACCAACACGGTGGGAGCATAATGGAGAGTAATCAATGAATGAAACTGACAAATCGGAAAGATTTTAAAGACTGAAACTGCAGTCATTGTCTTACCAATGTAAAAGGCTTGTCCTCACAGGACTTGTTCCAAGACCAATATTTCATTGCATTACAGTTGACCTGCAATTTCCTTAAAGTCACTTCACCTATTTTAGACTTTTTTCCTCTTTCACCTGTCTCTTGTCATTTTCACTCTTGTCAGCCTTCACTGCAGCATGGGAGCAGCTTGTGAGTTCTATGAGCAGGCATATCAACACCAACAGCAGTAGTAACAAAACTAACAGCACCAGCAGCAGCAGAAGCTGTCTCTTTAAATAGAATCTTTTCATTGACAGGTGCAGATTAGTATCATACCCACACTTTGTGGTTGATTGGGAGACCCCTCTCTTGGTTGGGAGACCTGAAAGCCACGGCTGAGCACAGGCTTGGCAAAGCCCACTGCTGTAGTGAAGGAGTTCCTGACCCGCTGCCCAATCCCTTGTGGAGAGCACATTGGTTCCATTAATGAGATGAAGGAAATTAGTATGAGTAGAGAAATGGTTTTGGGAACTTTAATGAGATTGAATTGGATAAATCTCCAGGGCCTGATAATCTTCATTCCAGACTACTTAAGGAAGTGACCCTAGAAATAGTAGATCCATTGGTGGTCATTTTCAAAAGTTCTTTGGACTCTGGAATGGTTTTACAGGTTGGAGGAGAGCTAATGTAAGTTCGCGATTCAAAAAGGGAGGTAGAGAGAAAACAGGAAACTATAGACCAGTAGTAGGGAAATTGCTAGAGTCCATTATCAAGGATTTCACAGCATAGCATTTGGAAAGCAGTAGTATAATCTGACAAAGTCAGCATGGATTTATGAAAGGGAAATCATACTAGACAAATCTACTGGAATTCTTTGAGGATGTAACTAGTGCAGTTGACCATGTACAACCAGAAGATATGATTTATTTAGAATTTCAAAAGGCTTTTGACAAGATCTCATGTAGCAGATTACTATATAAAGTTAAAGCACATGGGATTGCAAGCAAGTCTTGAGATGGGTAGAAAGCTGGTTTGGCAGGCAGTGACTAGTGGGGTACTGCAGGGGTCTGTGCTAAGATCCCAACTGTTCACATTATATATTAATGATTTGGGAGAGGGAAGTAAATATAATATCTCCAAATTTGCAAATGATACAAAGTTGGGTGGGAGGGTGAGCTGTTAGGAGGATGCAAAGATGCTTCAGCGTGATTTGGACAGACTGAGTGAGTGGGCAGATACATGGCAGATGCAGTATAATGTGGATAAATGTGAGGTTATCCACTTCAGTAGCAAAAAGAGGAAGACAGATTATTATTTGAATATGTGTAAATTGAGAGAGGTGGATACTCAACAGGACCTTGGTGTCCTCATGCATCAGTCGTTGAAAGTAAGCACGCAGGTACAGCAGGCAGTAAAGAAGGCAAATGGTGTGTTGAACTTCATAGCAAGAGGATTTGAATATAGAAATAGGAATGTATTACTGCAATTGTATAGGGCATTGGTGAGGCCACACCTGGAGTGCAGTTTTGGTGTCCTTATCTGAGGAAGGGTATTCTTGATATAGAGGGAATGCAGAAAAGGTTTACCATGCTGATTTCTGGGATGGCAGGATTGACGTATGAGGAGAAACTAAGTCAGTTAGGATTATATTCATTCGAGTTTAGAAGAGTGAGAGAGGATTTCACAGAAACTTATAAAATTCTGACAGGATTAGACAGAGTAGATTCAGAAAGAATGTTCCTGGCGGTGGGGGAGTCCAGAACTAGGGGTCATAGTTTGAAGATGAGGGATAAAACTTCTAGGACTGAGTTGAGGAGAATTTGTTTCACCCAGAGTGGTGAATCTGTGGAATTCAGTAGCACAGAAAGCAGTTGAGGCCAAAACATTGTGTGATTTCAAGAAGGGATTAGATATAGCTCTTAGGGCTAACGGGATCAAGGGATATGGAGAGAAGGCGCTATCAGGGTACTGAATTTGATGATCAGCCATGGTCATAATAAATGACGGAGCAGGCTCGATGGATTAAATGGCTTACTCCTACCTCAATTGTCTATGCGGCATGGTAGCACAGTGGTTAGCACTGCTGCTTCACAGCTCCAGGGTCCCGGGTTCGATTCCCGGCTTGGGTCATTGTCTGTGTGGAGTTTGCATATTCTCCTCGTGTCTGCGTGGGTTTCCTCCCACAGTCCAAAGATGTGCGGGTTAGGTTGATTGGCCATGCTAAAATTGCCCCTTAGTGTCCTGAGATGCGTGGATTAGTGGGTAAAATATGTAGGGATATGGGGGTAGGGTCTGGGTGGGATTGTGGTCGGTGCAGACTCGATGGGCCGAATGGCCTCTTTCTGTACTGTAGGGCTTCTATGATTCTTCTATGATGTTTCTATGTATTAAAATTCTGACCCATAAATTTAAACATTTTTATAAGCAGTGATCGATGCAATTTACTAACGGCATACATGCTACAACCATTATAATGGAAAACTGGAACTGATGAGCAAGACTGTATTTAATTAAGGAATTCAAATGAACTAAACCAATAATATAATTAAATTAGAGCTTTGTATTCACTCTCTGCCATTTATAATTGTTCATAATCTGCATTAGGCTCAAGAAAATGAAAACAGTACTGCTAGTTAGTTATGTAGCTAAATATACAATGATTGAAGACTTAGAAGCTGTTGTAATATCATCACTGCAAAATACAACAATCCCATGATTCACATCAGGGTATTATAAGGAAATCAGTTTGCATTTAAGCTTAATCATAAGGAAATGAAAAAGTTGGTTTATCTATATATAAAAAGCTTCATTTTGCATAGTTGTTGACCATCATATTTGAGGCATCACACTTTCTGTGATACTTAACTATCACAATTTATTTCTTATAGTGAGAAATCAAGGAGACAATTCTCCCAAAAAAATTCTAGGTGTCGAATTCACTTAAAAACTGGAGTAAATCCTGGTTTTTTTCAGTGGGAGTTTCAAAATGGATCTTCCACACGGTGCGCTAGCGTGAATCACGTGAAAAATCAGTGGGAGAGGCCTATTCCTGCCAGAGAGGCCGGCAGCATAGCGCTCAGCAGGCCACTGTGCATGCACTGATCTGCCAGCTCGATCGCTGGCCAAACCCGAGACCCCGCAACGCTGCCCCACTGATCCCCCCCACGGCTTGATCGCTGGCCCCCCCTCCCCTCTCCTGCCTCAAACCCTCCCCACCCCTCCAGCCCCCAATTCCCCGGCAGGCCGACCCTGTCCCTCTTCCCGCACCCTGATGACCGACCCCGATCGCTGATGTAATAAGTCTTCGGAGGCAGAAGTCCCTTCACTGAAATCCCTTTATTTACTAACTCTAACAGCAGTACACAGAGTGATAGTAGTTAGCAGTCTATCTCCGGGAGTGCCAAAGGAATGACACTCCCAGTTAAGTGTAAGGCAAAGATTCCCTGATTGCCCCTTCAATTGGATCCTTAATCAGGGAGTTCATACTCCAATAGGTCAACCTCACTGGCTTGATTGAATGGCCTCTCTCGCTGTCACTGGTCCCAGTGTGGAGTACCAGTGGCCCCCCCACCCCCAAGGCCCCATTCCATTAGGCCCCACCCCCATTAGCCCCCGTCCCCTCAAGATGCCCCCTGAGAATTGCCACTTTGCCCCTTGGGCGGTGCCAGGGGCTGAGGCTGGCACCCCCCTTAACCCCAACCTCCTGGGGGCCTCAATGGCCCACCTTCACTCCAGCGGGGTCAGGCCGCCAGCTCCGCACAAGTGGCAAACTATTGTAAACCCCGCTGGAGTGAAACATTCATAGCAGGGGTGGGGGAGGGGGGGATGCTACTGAGCCCGGAGACTTCAGTCCCGGGCCCACTAATTAGATGTATAATATATTAAAATGGCTATTTGAACAAATTATGCAACTCCACGCCGATTTCTGGTGCGGAGCTGACGGCACTGGAAATCCAACGCCCGGAGACTCGCAGAGGCTGTGGCACCCAGCGGGGAGCCCGCTAAATGGCCTCCGCTTGAGTCTCCCAGCCTGCTGCTGCTAAAGCAGCGCAACAGGCTGGGAGAATAGTCTCCCAGATCTTTGTAACACTGATTAGTGACAAATAAAAAGGCCAAGACTGAACCAAAAAGTTGCTCAAAATATTTCTTATTTGTAACTTTCCTTTCTCACTGATTCAAAAATTATTTGGGTTCAATATTAAGTTTTTAACATAATAAAAATAGGGTTTGAACCTCCACAGAATAGCAATCAGAGTCAAATTGCCACTTCACTCCTAGTTATTTACCTGGAAATCCAGCCGCTTCTTTTTTGCCCAATGTTCCTGCTCAGTCCAGTCAAGAACTGCGTAGAGCAGAACATTCCTGAACCCTTCAGTTGAAGGCTGGAGAGTCAGAGGTAAATAAGCCACGCTCCCTTTTTTTAAGCCATCAACTGCTTAATGCAGATGAGTTTAACGGTTCCACCACTTTCAGAACCCAAGAATAAGGTAAGCCAAAAGCATCCACCCTTAGGTAAAAAGAAAATCCCCCAATTCACTTAGAACTGCATTCTCAAATTCCCAGGCCTTTAGCCCTCGATTGCCACATTTCTGCAGCTACCAATCTACTCAACCAGACTGTCACAACTACTTTGAATGCTCTAGTTCCCATTAAAACCTTTCTCACTCTGGCTAATTCCTGTGGTACAGCCATCAACACCATTTCCTTTCAGTCCAAGGGTCGCAGACATGACCAAATATGGCAGACAATTGGTTCAGCCCTTCACCATCAGATCTTGTTGGACCTGTGATGGTACTGCATTTTAATCATGTTTCTCTGTAGGATGTTTGTTGGCACCGTGTTGTCTGTAGTCGGTGTCCTTTATTGTTATTGAAGCAGTATTATTGATATCATGTTTATTTTTAATCTGGACCGATGCATTGTTCTGTGATTTTAATGGTCCCTTGAGATTGCTGACTAGAGCTTGACTTAGGGACAATTGATAGCTCATGTGGCTAAGGATAGCTATTTTTCACAGAGCATTCCAGGTTTTAGTTTCACCTTCAGAAGTGACTTGAAGCTGAGAGAGACAGCAGTGTTTTTCCTCTGTCTGGGGTTGGAGTTTCAGTTCTCTGTGTGGCTGTTTTTGGAAGCTGCCATAGATTAAGTTTACCTCTCTGAGATTTTGTTGTTTTGAGGATATACCCTTCTCGGGAAACAACTAGATTGGGTTTATGTCCATTGTTGTTACAAACTAAAAATCTAGTATCACGTGAGCATACTTGTTTTTGTGCCATGTCTGAAGAAGGGTGTATGTCTGTGGGATGGTGTTTAACTTGAAACAACAAAGATAGCTCGCTGTTAGGAGTTATATATACTGTGTTATGTTTAAGTCTTAGAATTGGTAAAGTTATGCTATTCCTTTTTGTTATATTTTAACTGTGTTCTTAAATAAACTTTGCTTGATAAAAGCTTCCTTGTGGGTCACACAATTCATAACTGGAGTGAAACACCTTATACTCACCAATGCCAAAATCAAATGTAAAACTTAGGGTCTAGGCTAACTTCACAAAACACTTTGGAGACTTTGGCCTGGGTCTTAGCAGACGGCATAAATCCTGCTTGTCTGTGAAAATAACTAACTATTCCAGGATCATCTTGAAATTCAAAGGTAGCCCCTTTCTTCTTTTCTTGACTGCAAGCTTGACGACTTAAACTCCTCTCCCTGTTATCTCCACCCACAAGGAGCTCATGGATTTCACTGTCACCAAGATTGAGACCATCCAGTCATTTGCCTCTGTCACTTTCCTCCTTTCTCCTAGCCTATCAGGCCAAACTTCCTCTAATTATCCTCCCTGTCTTGTCTCTGAACACATTTTCTTTTCTAGTTTCTCTCCTGTCTCAGAGTTTGCCTTATCCATGAGACCTATCTCCTGCCTTCTTGAACCCATTCCTGCTAAACGACTGACCACCCAACTCCCCTTCTTGGCTACGATATTGGTTTACAATGTTAAAGATTCTCCCTTCTCAGGTTCTGTTCTTTTCTTCTTCAAGTCCGTCATCATCACCCATGTTCTAAAAAAACAACCCTGACCCATTTG
This sequence comes from Mustelus asterias, assembly GCF_964213995.1. NCBI lineage: Eukaryota > Metazoa > Chordata > Chondrichthyes > Carcharhiniformes > Triakidae > Mustelus > Mustelus asterias. The sequence goes on from NC_135809.1 coordinate 91,224,596, forward strand.
CCTTTGCAAACTACTGCCCCATCTCCAACCTCCCTTTCCTCTGCAAAGTCTTTGAACGTGTTGTCACATGCTAAATTCATGCCCATCTTTCCAGGAATCCCATGTTTGAATCCCTCCAATCAGCTTTCCATCCCTACCACAGTACTAAAATATTTCTTTATCAAAGTCACAAATGACAACGTATGTGACTCTATCAAAAGCAAACTATTTATCTCATCCTTCTCGACCTATATGCTACCTTTGACAGTTGGTCACATCATCCTCTTCCAAACATTTCCACCATCACCCAGCTGTGTGGGACTTCACTCACCAGGTTCTATTCTTATCTATCTAATAATAGCCAGAGAAGCACCAACAATGGTTCCTCTTCAAATTCCTGCACAAGTACCTCGGGTTTATGGTAAGGACTTGACCATGACCACCTTCTATTGCTCATTAACTTGCTGCCCCTGAGCAACATCATCTGAAAACATGGCATTAGTTTCCACAAGTACACTGAAACACCTGATTCTAATTGACAGCTACCTCTCTCGACTACCCCACTGTCTCTAAATTGTCTGACTGTTTAGTTGATACCTTTTACTGGACGAACAGCAATTCCCTCCAAATACATATTGGGAAGACTGAAGCCATTGTCCTTGGTCCTGCCAAAACTCCACTCCCTTGAAACCACTTCCAAATCTCTCCTAGGTTGCTGATTGAGGCTGAACCTGACTGTTCACAACTTGGATGTCATATTTGACCCCAAGGTGAGTTTTAACCACATATCTGTGCCATCACCAAAACTCCATATTTTCACTTCTGTAACATCACCCATCTCTATCCCTGCCTTAGTTCTTTTGCTGAAATCCTCATTTAGACTTAACAATTCAAACATATTCCTGGTGGGCCTCCCACCTCCAACTCTCCATGAACTTGTGTTGATCCAAAACTCTGCCAACTCTACCCAACTTGCACTAAATCATATTCCACCCATTACCCCTTTGCTCACAGACCTACAATGGTTTCCAGTTAAACAGATGTTGATTTTAAAATCCTTATCCTTGTTTTCAAATCCTCCATGGCCTTGTCCATTCCTATCTATGTAACCTTCTCCAGCCCTATAACCCTGTAATGTCTGTGCTCCTCTAACTCCAGTCTCGAGGGCATCCCAGATTTTGATTGTTCCATCAATGGTAGCTTCTAAGGCGCTAAGCTCTGGAATTCCCTTAACTCCTGTGCAACCATTGATATTTTAAATATGTATTGTTTGTCAGTGGGAAAAGCTTTTCTCAGTTTTTACTTTCATTTAGCTGTCACTCTATGTCATGGTGGACAAAGCCAACTTCACAGACCAGGTTCACATCTACATTGTACTATATACTTGAGCAATGAACAATATGGAGGAAGGGTGACTGGGTTTCCACAACATCAAACAACTGTAGGTTGTTGTTGCACAATCAAACCTGTACCAAAGAAAATTTTGTTGCCAATGCAAGTTCAATGGCAAATGATAAGCAAGCGATGAAAGTTGGCCATTTCAATTGAGATGACAATATTCTTATAATCACAGATAATTGTTTTAAGTTGAGACTTACCCTAACCATTCCTGACACAATAAGATGAATTCCTCGTGGCTGTTCACCCTGGTGCACAACGATATCACCATAATCAAAATAAAGCAGCTTTGCTTTGTACTAGAACAAGAATGATAGTTAAAAGTTAAATTTCAAATGAAGATCACCCACAAATAACAACAGTCAGTGATAGATCCAGATTCCATTATCAGTTTTAATAGGCAATAAACTTTCACACTGTATAAAGTCATAGGTGCATTTAAACAAGGCATGCAAATAATCTGGGCCTCTGACCTTGACTCCATTATCCTCCCAGCTGTCACCTGAAGTAAAGTCAGGAAATGTAGAATATCGGTGTCAATCCTAAGACTGTTCAAGCCTATAACTAATCTCCACTTTGAGTAAGGTAGCAATATGTAAGGTATTTCCGTGGATCCACATGCAAACAGGATCATCTGGACATAGCAATTATTATAAAAACACATGGCCCTGAGCAGGTATCTAGACTCTCTGTCAAGCATACTTAATGAGGTTTAGTTTAGAGCCCAGAAATCCAGTAAGATTGTTGAACAGCTGCTCCCTCGGGGAAACATTGTTCGGTTGACAGTTCAGGCACTCTGATTTTGCTATCAATTTCACAATGTTTGTTTACATGCATTTGTGTTTTTTGTCATTGATACTTTAAAGGGCCTGGGGTGTTTGACACTTTTATAAGCTTGTATTAAAAATCTTTTCAATACATAGGAGAAAGTTATGAATAGATTTTTTTTCAAAGTTTTTTTTACCCATTCCACTGTTCAATAAGTACACTGCTCTGCTTAGTTGGTGATATCCCATCTCCCTACTCAACCGCCTGCAGTAAAGGAACAGCTTCTCTAGTTCTGTATATATGCCTGCAGTATATTTGCACTGCTACACAAGCAGCAAACCCAACCACTCTTGGAGCTGCCAATGGGTTGTGAAGTGAAGAAAATGACCTGGAAGATGATGGTAAAATGCACTGAGCATGTTCCAAAGAGACCCCTGCATGCTGTCAAGAAGTGGAGATGCCGGCGTTGGACTGGGGTAAGCACAGTAAGAAGTCTCACAACACCAGGTTAAAGTCCAACAGGTTTATTTGGTAGCAAATACCATAAGCTTTCGGAGCGCTGCCCCTTCGTCAGATGGAGTGGATATCTGTTCTCCAACAGTGCACAGAGACACAGAATCAAGTTACAGAATACTAATTAGAATGCAAATCTCTACAGCCAGCCAGGTCTTAAAGGTACAGATAATGTGGGTGGAGGGAACATTAAACACAGGTTAAAGAGATGTGTATTGTCTCCAGACAGAATACAAACTGGGATGTTGGATTTATGTCACATTATCAGTAACCCCCACAGCTTTCCCCCTGATCTTGCAGAATCTCACTAGCTGTTCTGTCTGGAGACAATACACAGTAATAGTAGTCTACGATGACAAGATAATAAGTTCATGCTAGAGTGAAGAGGTCTACTTTCAACTTCATCCATGGTCTGTCTGTGATGTCATGCAACATCAGCAGCTCTCTAGCTTGCTTAGCTTGGTACTCACTATAAGCACCGCACCAGCTGACGTACTCCTTAATTTCATTGCTCACGTTTGGCCGGCAGAATATTCCTCTTGCTTTCCTCCAGTTCAACTCAATTCCTTAACGGCTTGCACTTTGGTGCACTTAAGCATGTATCCTTTCATCTCCTTAAGGATAATGACCCTATTTCCTTTCTAAAGGATGCCATTGTGGGCTGTCAATTGATCTCTGAATGCCTAATATGCTCTTGTAACCACAGATCCGTCCTTGATGTTCTCAACCATCCTTTCATCACTACTTCTTGCAATACATGGAGAGTAGCAACTTGTTTGGTAGCTCACCAGATCTGAGTAAGGCACTTGCTTGTCCATCAGATACATTGGCCGGAATTTTGAGTGGGCATCTACGATTATGAGCAACATCGAGTCCATGAACGGACTGGCATAATCAACGTGCAGCTGAGTCCACGGTCTACCCAGCCATTCCCAAGAGTGTAGAGGAGCCGATGGTGTAACTTCTGTTGGTTTTGCTGACATTGACCCACAAGCACAGCTATGTCTGTATCCATGCTTGGCCACCAGACATAGCTTCTTGCAAAAGCATCTTCAGTTTGGTCACTCCTGGGTGGTCATAGTGAAGTTCAGCCAGAATGGGACAGCTGCCCTGGCTCGGAACGGAGTATGTCATCTTCTATGGTCAGCTGCTCTCTTCAACTCCAGAATGGGTGTTATTTAGGCTGTAATAGCCTTTTGGTTTCCCTCATCATCACCAGCTGTTTCAATTTAGTGAGGACTGGGTCTTTTTGTGTTCATAGTCGAATGTTATTTGCTGCCACTGGGAGGGTCTCCAAAGATTCATTGTCATTACAGCTTTTTCCATTGGGGGTAACACTTGTGGGTCTCTGCTAATAGTAGCCAACTCAAAGCATCTGCATTAGCACCTCCTGGATGGTATTCCAATTGGTAATTGGAGGTGGCCAATAATAAAGCCCACCGCTGCATTCGAGCCGTGCTATGGGTGGCACCACCTTGTCCAGCCTTAGCAGCCCCAGTCGTGGCTTGTGGTCTGTGATAATGATATATTTCTGCCCATAACAGTACTGGTGGAATTTGTTTCATACCAACTATCACCGCCAACCCTTCTTTTTTGATGTGGGCGTGTTTATGTTCCATGGTAGCCAAGGTCCTGGAAGCGTACGCAATTGGGCATTCCTCTCTATTTGGCCACCTATGTGTCTGTACCGCTCCGATGTCTTAAGGGGATGTGTCGCAGGTCAATAATAGTTCTTTCCTGGGATCAAATATGCCAGAATATTCAATGAGGATACCTGTTGCTTAACTTTACTGAAAGCCAAGGATTGACTGGAAGAATACTCCCAAGGCTGATCCTTTTTTTATAGTTGGTTTAATGGAGCCAGGACAAAGACAAGACAAGGTTGGGTATAAATTTCCTGTAGTAGGTTACCAACCCCAGAAATGCCCTTAACTCCTGGATGGATGTGAGAGCCTTTGATTGCCCGCACCTTGTCCTCCAAGGGGTGTAGAACAGGCTTGCCTAGTTTGTAGCCCAGATAAGTCACTTGGGGGGGGGGGGGGTGCTGCTGAAATATACAATTTCCCCTTCTTAGGTGGACTCCTGCCTTGGAAAATGGATTTAGAACTTCCTCAAGGTTCTCTAGGTGTTCCTTATTTGTTTTTCCTATTATGAAGACGTCATTCAGATAGATAGCAACCTGAGATAGACCCTGTAAAATGTTTTCCATCATTCACTGGAAGATTCTGCAGGCTGACGATACCCCAGATGGCAGTCTAGTGTATTGGTAAAGGCCATTATGACTATTAATTGTTGAATAGCTCTGAATCCTCGCCTAGCTGTAATTGTAAGTAGGCATGACTCTGCAAAAAACAGTTTACCATCTGTTTAAATCCCAGCAAAGGTGGACTGTTCCTTCAGGCTTCACAATTGGTACGACCGATGCTGCCCATTCAGCAAATTGGACTGGTTTGACGATCCCTCGTTGCCACTGAAATATCTCCTCAGAGGCCGGTGTCTCTTCACCAAACTTAGAATTATTTACATAATCAATAACACTTCGAAAGGTACTTCCTCATACAGAACATAAACTCGGAGTGCCAGTAACTCTGACACTCCATATTATATACACAGGTAGGGATCCCGGATTGGCCAATCCATTACTGCCTTAAAGAAGGAGCTCATATTCTAAGAGGTTCATCTCATGGGCCTTGTTAAAGTCATTACAGTTGGCATGGAATAGTGAGATCTTTTCAAAGCCTTACTTAACTCCTTGGGTCTGTACATACTCAAGTTTTCCCAGTTGTTTCACTGCTACTATGCTGCTAATCCAGTGTAGGAGTTGTCATGCCCTTGATTACTCCTTTCTTTTCCAGCCCTTCTATCTTGTCTTTTTAAGCTGGACTTGAGGGTAACTGGAACTCCTCTCAGCAGATGCTGAATTGGCGTTACACTCTCATCTACTTCAAGATGATATTCACCATAAAGACATCCAAACCCTGTAAACACATCTTTATACTCCTCCAGAATCCATTCAGTGGTCAATGGTTTAGCGTGTTGCAACATATTGTAAATCTTTTTTGCCATGTAAAAACAAAAACAAAGAACAAAGGAAAGTCCAGCACAGAAACAGGCCAATCGGCGCTTCAAGCCTGTGCTGATCATGATGCCCTAACTAAACAAAGCAAAACTTCTGCCCTTACTCGGTCTGTATCCCTGTATTCCCTCCCTATTCATGTACCCATTCAGATTCCTCTTAAATTTGCTGGTGGATCTGCTTCCACCACCTCTTCTGGCAGTGCGTTCCAGGCACCCACCACTCTCTGCGTGGAAAAACTCACCTCGCACATCTCCCTTAATCTTTCCCCTTCTCACATTGAACTTATGCCCCCTTGTAATTGACATTTCCACCCTGGGAAAAAGCCTCTGACTATCCACCCTATCTATGCCTCTCACAACTTTGTAGACCTCTATCAGGTCCCCCTTCAGCCTCCTTCTTTCCAGTGAAAACAATCTTAGTTTATTCAACCTCTCCTCATAGTCAACACCCTCGAGACCTGGTGGATCTTCTTTGCACTCTCTCCAAAGCTTCCATATCCTTCTGGTAATGTGGCAACCAGAACTGCACGCAATACTCCAAATGCGGCCTAAACCAAGGTTTTATATAGCTGCAACATGATTTTCCAACTCTTGTACTCAATGCCTCGACTGATGAAGGCAAGCATGTCATATACCTTCTTAATCACCTTGGCCACCTGTGTTGCCACTTTTAGGCAACAATGGACCTGCATGCCCAGATCCCTCTGTATGATTCCTCAGGGTTCTGCCACTTACAGTATAATTCACAACTAAATTTGGTCCTCCAAAATGCATCACCTCACATTTGTCTGGATTAAACTCCATCTGCCATTTCTGTGCCCAATCTATATCCTGTTGTATCCTCTGACAATCCTCGCCACTGTCAGCAACTTCACCAATCTTGGTGTCATCTGCAAACTTACTAATGAGACCATCTACATTTTCCTCCAGGTCATTTATATATACTACAAACAACAGAGGTTCCTGCACTGATCCCTGTGGAACACCACTAACTATAGATCTCTATTCTGAGAAACATCCTTCCACTGCTACTCTCTGTCTTCTTTAAATAAGCCAGTTCTATATTCATCTAGCCAGCCCACCCTGAATCCCATGTGATTTTAGTCTTTGTACCAGTCTGCCATGTGGGACCTTGTCAAACACCTTACTAAAGTCCATATAAACTACACCCCCAGCCCTTCCCTCATCAATTATCTTTGTCAAAAAACTCAATCAAGTTAGTGAGACATGACCTTCCCCGTATAAAAACATGCTGCCTGTCACTAGCTAGTCAATTTTCGTCCAAATGTGCATATATGCCGTCCCTCAGTATCTTCTCCAAAAGCTTCCCCACCACTGATGTCAGGCTCACAGGGCTATAATTTCCTGGATTATCTCTGCTTCCTTTCTTAAACAAGGGAACAATATTGGCTATTCTCCAGTTCTCTGGAACCTCGCCTGTGCTCAAAGAGGATGTGAAGATATCTGTTAAGGCCCCAGCTATTTCTGTCCTTGCCTCTCGCAGTAACCCGGGATATATCCTATCTGGCCCCAAGGACTTGTTTATCTTAAAGCAATTTAAGATACCCAACACTTCCTCCTTCGATATATTGACATTCTCTAGAGCGTTCACACACCTATTCCTGACCTCAACATCCATCATGTCCTTCTCCTTGGTGAATACCGATACAAAATACTCATTAAGGATCTCACTCACTTCCTATGGTTCCTTGCATAATCAATCTAATCCAAGACTTGCTCCAACTGAGCTGAGTGGCTATTGCTTACTGTCTATGATCAAGAACTCCTGATCTTTAAGCTTGCCATTACAGTGGGCTCTCAGATTAATCTGTCCTCTTGGCATGGTGTATCGTGCCATCATATAGCCTCCATCTTACTTTTAACAGCTTCAATTTTGGATCGCTAGGTTGAGTCATTTCGCATAGGTCTGTGAAGGTCATGATGTTGCATGACACACCAGTGTCTATCTGACACCTGGGCCAGAACTATACCACCTCGCCTGCCACAGAATCGATGCGGGTGAGGTCCAACAACGGAAATCTCCGTTGACCTCAGCAGGAATTTGGCGAGACCGTAAAATCCCACCCTTGATGTCTACAGGATGCTCTCCTTCTGCTGCCATAATCCGAACAGTCACAAGCCATTTATCACCTATAGGCCTTATGGAACCAACCTATTGTATGATGTACAGTGATTTGTCGGAATCTTTGACTGACATCTATCCAGTGGCCATCTATATAGGTTTGTTTTGCTACTTTCTAGCCAAATACTTGCATGCAAAATGATTTGGCTTCTTGCAGTTCAAACGATCCTATCTTTAATGAGATCATCTTTTAGTGGCCCAAATTCACAGGATTCTATGAGCTGTGTTGCTGCAGTCACATACTGATCGATAGACCCTTTATCCCTTTGACCCCTAATGTTGGATACCTTTTTTAAGTTAAACTCATTTTGTGTTCAAAGTGTGTCTTCAAAGCTTTTAAAATATCTGCAGTCTGTGTTTCAGTCTGTATTTTCTGTTCTTTGGAGAGATTTCAGATAGAATACAATTTGTAGCAGTGTTTCCCCAAAAAGTGTTAAAAGTGTTGTCATTCGTATTTACACCAGCTTGTTAATTAAATCTTTCACAATCTTGTAGTTTTGCCATCGCAAGGGGAAAATCTACCAGTTCTGCTGCACATCATCTTTCATTACGATAGGAGCCAGGTGAGGAAAATTGACAGCCATTTTGACTCACCCAGTGATCCAATTGCAACCTGCTTCTTTTGTTTGCTTTTCCTTTCACGTACTTTCAGTGGTTTAAAACATTGAGCTTCTGTGCAGCACTTTGTTCAATCTCAGCTCCACATCTGATACCATGTTACGAACTCAAAGAGTATAGTGCTTTCTGTACTCTATTCTCATTAGTAATTAATGTAACATAGCTGCTTCCAGTCAGTGCCTCATGGCAGAGTTCATCTGACTACAAGCAAACCAGGTATGGCTTTCAATATATGACTACATTTCAATCCAAACAACCACCATACATTATAGGGTTCATTGGTTCTAGAAAGTGTGCAGTGGGTCAAGGGGCATGGAAGGACCAAAGCCTGGCAAGGGCTGTGAGGGGCCATAGGAGATGGGTGGAATGGCAGAGATTGGTATGGGGGCACTAGGGACCATGGGGGAGTGTGGAATAGCTGAAGATGACATTGGGGGCATGAGGTACCATGGGGCGGGGGGGGGGGGGGGGGGGGGGGGAGTGGAATGATACAACCGAACATAGGGGACTTGAGAACATTTTGAAATTGTCTTTTAAAAAGTACTCTCATGCAGATTCCTCATGGCGGGTGGCATGGTGGCACAGCAGTTAGCATTGCTGTCTCACAGCGCCAGGAATCCGGGTTCAATTCTGGCATTGGGTGACTGTGTGACGTTTGCATACTCTTCTCGTGTCTGCATGGGTTTCCTCCAGATGCTCTTCTTTCCTTCCACAGGCAATAGATGTGCAGGTCAGGTGGATTGGCCATAGTAAATTACCCCTTAGTGTCCAAAGATGTGTAGGTTTGATGGATTAGCCGTGGTAAATGTGTAGAGTTACAGGGATAGGGTGGAGGACAGGGGCCTGGATAAGATAGTCTGTCAGATACATGGTGCAGACACGTTGGCCCGAATGGCCTCTTTCTGCACGACAAGGATTCTATGACTTCTCTGAGTGGCTGTGAAGCTCCTTAAAAGCAGCCAACCAAGTCAGAAGCATTGGATGCAGGTTTTTGACAGGAAGCAGTCTGTACTCTTTAGAGGCACTCCCAAAAATGAGACAGCCTGAGAGTGAGGTCATAAATCCCCGAATCAGAACCCGCTTGCCATTTCTAAATGGCACCTGGGTCATCCTGACTCAGCGAGAAGACAGGCCTAAATGTTACATAGATTACTCATGGGTGGGCTGTTTTACAAGTTTGCGATCTATCCCTTCTACCTTTGGAAATTATACTTATTGAGATGTGAAAGGTTAGCATAATTATTTTACTGAATCAAAAAAAATTAGAATAACTGGCTGGACTTATCATACCGAATGTAGTTTGATGTCGATTACATCCAGCAATTTGATATCTGCACAGAGTGGGTAAATATTGGTTCGTTCCACCAATTCTTTAAATGCCCAACAGGCTTTCTCTACTTTCTGAAGCATTCCTAAATAATTGTTTTATGGAATTGATCACAATGGACATTGAAGGATACTGCCTTTGCATATGGTCCACAGATTTATTTTCATGTTTGGCAGAAACTACTTGATACCCTTATTGCTCTGTATAATATTAAAAATTATCATTATAAATGAAATACCTTAATGAATTCAATCTGTTTCTCTGAATTCTGCAGCCATGGCAAATTTTTAAGCAGTTCTTCTGCAGTTGGAGGTTGTATGGAAGGGGGGAATTTCAGGAGACGCTTCATCTTTACTTCAATCATCTATTTCTCAAAGATAGCAGGGAATAAAAATTTAGTCCAAAATTCATGTAGAATGGCACCTATATATGTCTATTGTTCTTCACTTCCTATATTGCTGCCATTAAAAAAATTACCATACAATTTAGCAAGGTGGCTATTCTTCTATGCTACCTGGCTATTCGACAAGTCAAACCAGTATTAAAATCAAATTTGTGATGGTCAACAGATCAGGAATTTTATAGACGTGTAAATTACAGTCCTGGGTTTGTATCAGGAATGAGCTAGTCTGCGGTAACTGATATTTTGCATAAAACTTTTAAAATTAATTATCATGGTACAAAAGTTACAGCTTACAATTATATACCATCTGACATTTAATATGACATCCCATTCATTTTCAAGGGGAGTGATTGAAAGCAAACACCAAGTACTGAAGAAAATTGCAAAACTTAAGAATGCTTTCGAAGGTGGAGCAGATAGAATGGCAGAAGTGTGAAGGAGAAAACTTCAGAACGCAGAGCTGCACCAAGTGGATGAAGATTGGTATCACTGATACCAGAGAAGAAGGAGAGGCTGATGAACAAGATGAGCACTAACATGTCTTCTTAATTTCATGCTGGGGTATACAAATAGATAGGTTTCAAATGCAAGCTGATCCATCTTCAATAAATTTCAAAATGGAAGCCAAGATTTAGGGCCCGATTTTACCATTTTGATTCTAAGTGCTGAATCTGGGAGTGTTTCAGATCTGACGTTTAGCCCCATTCTCTGGCACCCCCATATGCACTCTGCCTGAAAAAAAAGCAGCTATTCTGAATCGTGCTGCAGAAGCCTGTGGGCGGGGCTTATCGCGACTGAATAAGCTCCAACTGCGCATGCGCAGTAAAAAAAATTGAAAATGGCTCCCCTGTCACATCCCTCCCAGGCACAAAGGTGTCGTGGATTACGCTACTCACCTCATGCCCGACTTTACCAAGTTTTCGTGCCCGAAAACGGGCGCAACTTGATGGTAATGCTTCCCCCCAGCCCTCACAGACGTTGCCTCACCCTACAAATAACTGTCCCCCTTATCCCCCACCACCCCGCTACCCATACCGTTCACGGCCCCCTGCTCCCCTTCCTCCCCACCGATCACACGCAGAATGGCAGCGGACCCCCCCCCCTTTCCCCCCACCGATCGCACGCAGAGTGGCAGCGGACCACCCCCGCCCCCCCACTAGAGAGCCATCTGACCCGCCTCCTTCCACTCCACTCACCAGAGAGCCATCTGACCTGCCTCCCCCCTAACCAGAGAGCATTCTGACATGCTTCCCTCCTTCCCCCTACCAAAGAGCCATCTGACCCGCCTTCCTCCCCATACCAGAGAGCCATCTGGCCTGCCTCCCTCCTCATGCCCCCTACCAGAGAGCCATTTGACCTGCTCCCTCCCCCCCACCAGAGAGCCATCTGACTCGCCTCCCTCCCGCCCCCCACCAGAGAGTGATCTGACCCATCTTCCTCTTCCACCCCCACCAGAGAGTGATCTGACCCACCTCCCTCTTCCCCCCCACCAGAGAGCGATCTCACCCGCCTCTCCTCCCCTCCCCCCTCTCCCCATCACCAATCTGAGTTAGAGAGTCGCTGGAAGCTCTGAACTTACCTCCTCAGAAGCTGGAGTGCCCGAATCGGACCATGTTTGTTTCGTGCCGAATCTGGACGGGCGAATGCAGTGATAAAGGGGGAAATGCCGGTAAGTTTGGGCATCCAGCTCATTAAGTCAATTTAAATGCATGCAAATACATTTAAATTGTTGTCGCACCCGTTTCGGTCGCGGTGCTGTCGGTGGCCACTTTAGGCCCTTGGTAAAGGGGGAATGGGCGCAGAGGTTGTCGTGTATTGCGCTACTCACCTCATGCCCGACTTTACCAAGTTTTCGTGCCCGAAAACGGGCACAACTTGATGGTAAAATCAGGCCCTTACAGAAAGATAAATGCCTATTGCTCAGGCATCAACGCAGTTAATGACACTTTGATGATTGGTATTAAAGATGTTGGCAAAAATATAGCTTCTATGAGGCTTCAGCGATTGGAAATTACCTGCTTCATGTGAAGAGTCCATGAGCAAAAGTCAATACATAGTGATTTACTATATTACAAGGAAAGACACAATTCTTAAGCCATTACCTTCTTGTTTACAACAATGTGTGCCTACTCAGATACAGTTGCCAAACATAATCTTCAAAGAGACTACATCAAAGGAAAAGAACCTCTAAGTGGCTTCAGATGTTTTCATCTTTCTACTTGTTTAGTGCAAGTCATAGGAACGGTCATTTGTGGGCTGTTTCCCTGCATTTATAATGTTTCTAAAACTGACTCCTTTATTCAACAGTAGAATTATTGTCCTTGGTTTTAGCCTAGAGACCTGTTTTGGTGAAGGATTGGTGCTGTTTCTGTTTGGGAAATTAGAAGAGCGGGTTGATGGTGATTGGGGGAATTTGATGGTGGTAGGGAACACATAGAGTATATGGGGAAGAAGTGCAGATGGAGGAAATACACCTGCTCTTGCAGGCCCACACGTAATACTGCTTAGTACATACCTCATGAATTTAGCCCTTCTCACCTCTTATCATCTGCTAGATTTCTTAACATTTCATATGATATGAACCAACAAGAGAACTGTTAAAATTAAGGCACACAGCCTGAATTTAATAACCAACCCACAATGCATGGGATGACTGGTTGCTTGCTTCTTGTTCCACCTCCAATAAAACTGGACATGCTCAGGTTTCTGCTTTAGATTTTTTGAATTTTAATCTCTGACCTACCCCCAACCCACCTGTTTTTTGGAAGTTAACATATAGCCCATAGTATCATTTTGTTATAGTCTGATTCTCCTGAAATCCAAACTGAACAACCCCTGGTGTAAAAATGTCTTTCTGTTCACTTGTGTAAAAGAAAAAGCAAAGAATTAAAAAAAAACATATCTACCATTGTATTTCTAAAACTGTGCTGAGAAGGCTAAAAAAAAATGGCTGATGCCTTGTTTTTAAACAGTCAATCTAGTTTGCAAAGATTGATTATTGCACTGTTAATGTATTTCTTTGTTGATGTATTATTTCTATCAGAAAATAAGTCTGCTTAAGAATTTAATTATGAAGACAGGCTAGTAGAAGATAAAAAGTCCTCTTTGCCTTCATTAAACTAATTTCCCATATATGAGTCACCTCTGTTCTCCTGACTTCATCCTGCACACTCATCTTCTACTTGACCTTGTGGGGAATCTCATCAAAAAATGGCAAGTTGTTAGGATCTGACTGAAAACTGATGTGTTTCTCCAGCGAAACAGGCAAGTTTTCTCTCAAGAATTCATGTCAATTTATCAAAAAGAAATGGGGGTGCGTTTCACACCGGCATTCTGAGGGGCAGGGCCTAAACATACCAGCAAAGCTGGCTGCACTGAGATTCAGGCACCATTTTTAATAGGTGCCCTGATCAGACCAAGAAATAGCCTTCCCCGACACAGACGTCTCAGGGGCTCCCTGCCCACACCACCCCACGATCAAAACCAGCAACCCCACCTGCGATCAAAGACAGCATCCCCCCCGCCCATGATCAATGGCAGCATTTCCCCCTCCGTGATCAACAGTGGCATCCCCGCCCCCACAATCAAAGCTGGTATCCTGCCCCCCCAGGAATCAATGGCAGCATCTGTCCCCTCCGCAATCAACAGCAGCATCCCTCACCACCCCCCCCACCCCAGTGATCAATGCCAGCTTCATAAGCAGATTTATACACAATACACCAGTCTCCAACCTTTCCACCCCACTACCCTGATCAACACTGGCATCCACCTCCCCCACCGCAATCAATGCTGGCATCCACCCCACTGCGATCAAACCCCCAACAAGTCATCGTCGACATTACCTTCTCTCCACCTGCCACCCTCCAGCAGGATCACTTGCATCTCTCCCCTCCCCCCCCACTCCCCCACCCCCACCAATAGTCATTACCAGCATCCAGCATCTCCTTCTCTCTCCACGCCTCCCCTCCATGAGGTTCCCACTAGGGTCTGCCCCGGCACTGCCCCCGGCACAGGTTGGCACTGCCCCCTGGCACAAGTTGGCACTGCCAACCTCTGACAGGGAGCAGTGTCCGGGCATGCCCCTCTCCTCTGGGGTCTATACTCATCTTTATGCCCCTCAAGGGATCCCCACAACAGGGTCACGTCCAGGTGAACCTGTTGTAACCTTCACCAACATGATATCACATCGAGGTTTGAAAATACCATTCGGGATCAATTTATGAACCTCTCGGCATCATCGGCGAGGAGTTAGAAAAATCACAGAAGGTGATCTCTACGGGGAGAATTGTGTTTCCACAATTCTCTTTGAACTTTCAGCCCGCGATGCTGTTCTGGCAGTAAACATGGGCTGAAAATTGCCCCCTTTGTGTACATAAGCTTCATAAGCAGATTTATACACAATACACCAGTCTCCAACCTTTCCAATTTGCATGGAGGAAGACGAGAAGGAAAACATATACAGCATCTGCATAAATATATATGGAGTCAACACAGCTATACCTTGAATATCAATCTGAATGTATATAAGCATTCATAAATTTGGAGAGTGATAGTCATGAGCCTGTACAACAGTAGATTCATATTTTCATGGGTCCATTCCTCTGCTGTTGGAATAGTAAGCTGATTTTAGCAGCACAAATGCAAGGTGTTATAGCAGGAATGTTGCCTTCCAAGAAACCAAACTCTGAAATGTCAAATGTAAAAATGCCAGTAATGCAACAAACTCTCTATTAAATTTAAGACAGAGATGAGGAGGAATTTCCTTTCTCAGAGGGTAGTGAATCTGTGGAATTCTTTACCACAGTGGGCTGCAGAGGCTGGGCTATTAAGTATGTTAAGGGCTGAGAGAAACAGATTTTAATCAGTAAGGGTTTTGAAGATGGGTCGGGAAAGTGGAGTTGAAATTATCATATCAGATCAGTCATGGTTTCATTGAATGGCAGAGCAGACTCAATGGGCCGAATGGCCTACTTCTTATGGTCTTATTTCAGAGAAATGGCTTTGCTAATGTCACCAAAAGAAAAAATTCAACAAGTTTCATAAGCACCATCTGCGATGAAAAAAGCACTGTAATTGGCAAGACAAAGTTAGAGGTAGAGCAGGCCTAGTGCCAGCCAGTAGAGTCATGACAACAATGGGCAATTGGGGATGGGCAATAAAAACTGCTAGCCTAGCCAGCTACAGCCACATCCCATGAAATAATTTTATTTTAAATACTCTGCTTGCTGCTACCTCTCAATTTGAAAATGAAGACTTGTGTGAAATGAGCAGGATGTCTTAGAATCCACAATTGCTGCATCACTGACCAACTCCCATCAGATATTGTGTGCGCTTATCAATTTACAGTGAATGCATTAGTATCACGGAATGGTTACAGCACAGAAGGAGGTCATTTGGCCCGTCATGTCTGTGTTAGCTTTTCGAAGGAACAATTGATCTCATTTCATTCCTCTACCTTTTCCTTGTAGCCTTGCATGGCTCTCTGAAGGAACAATTCACTTAGTGCCATTCCCCAACAAATTAACTAGACTGCTTCTAGCTACTACAGGCAGTGGGTTGGGCTTAATTTGCCAGCCAGCAGCAGAGGGAGCTATTGCGCATGTGCAGACCTCTGTGTCTGCTTATGTGCAATTTCAACAGCTGAGGCCTGACAGAGAGAGATCCAGTCTGAGCCAATCCCTTTCTCCCGCAACCGCAGTGGTTTGCGGCCGATCGTGAGCCCCACACCCTGAAAATGTAGGCCCTGCCAGCCAGACTGATTGTGCCCCTCCACCACCGTCATAGGCATAGTGGCAGCAACCCCTCACCCCCACACTCCCCCAACCAATCTGAAGCAGAGTTCGCAGTGGGCCCCGATTGGGCCGTCCAGGCCTGGCCCCGCTCCCATGTGCCTACCCCTACAGGCCACACCCTCTTCAGGCCCCTCCCTATACCCCCTCCAGACCCCCCCCATTGGCCCTTCCCCCGGCACTGTGGGATGTGGATCCATCTCAGGATGTTGGCTGGCCGTGCTTTGAGTTCACCGACATTTCAATTTTCCCTGCCGAGAGTGATCATGGACATCTCCTTTACAATGTATCGAAGAGAGGCTCATCAGAGTCTGCAAGTCCAGTTGTGTCCTAGAGTGGCAAGTACAACATTGAATGCTAACATGTACCTTTTATTAAGGTTGAATGTAAAAATACATCAATCGGCAGTGCCAAGATGCCAGGCTGGAACTGCCCAAGAGGCACCCCCTTTCCCCTCAGCCTCCCTAAGGGGCCTCAATGGCCTCTGGTTCTACCGGTGAGGCCAACACAACTGTTCGCCGTTCATGGGAAGCAGATGTTTCCCTCACCGGAGAGAACCTCTCCCAGTGAGGCCATAATGGGAATGGAAGGATACGGACTCCATAAGTGCATACGGTTTAGGCAGGCATCATGATCGGCGCAGGCTTCGAGGGCCGAAGGGCCTGTTCCTGTGCTGTACTTTTCTTTGTTCTCATTGATCTTTGTTAAAGGCAAGTGAGCCCGGATGATTGAGCGCTGAGCTTACTAAAGACATGCAAGTGAAGATTTATATAAATTTAATTAAATTATTCAACCTCTCACTGAAAATGTGCGAGAGACTGACCTCGCCGGAAATCCAGTTCTGGTAAGACCGCGAGAGCCGAGAAATCAGCTGCGATCCTGCTTTTACTGGCTCAGCAGGTAAAATTCTGCCCAATGTAATGTGAAATATTTACAAGTGAAATCTAAATCTGAAAAACATCCATGTCATCTTTATGCTCACAATATGTCTATTTTAAAAGCAATGGTGATAGGCAGGAAATGTGTGGCTGTGATGAAGAGCCTCTTTGTTTGTCCAGGAGGGTCTTTTAAAGCCTACATGTACCTGCTGCATTGTCAGCTGAAGGTGGGTTTCACCGACAAAAACTTTCCCCAACTATGTAATTTCACATGTCTCCGCTGCACACAGCCAGCACTTTAAATTTTAATTCCAAGAGCATGGGAACCAGCAAAAAACAAGACAGCAGAAATGATGCCAATTTCATCAGAATTGAGGAAGTTAGAGGTGTAATAGGTTTTAAGCAAATGAAAGCAGGGTGGGTGGGAATAAGAACAAATCTGTGAAAGCCTGGAAGGCAGGAGAGATTAAATGACAAAATGTTTTATATTCAAGGACAGTGGAAGTAATAACTGTTGTGATTGCCTTGTGCTTGGGGAAAAGTCTATATTTCCTATTGGGAATGTCTCTTTAATTCCAAAGTGACATTGGGGAGAATTCTGAAAAAGGTGTAATTGGACATTTTAAAATTCTTTAATGGGACGAGTGCACTACAGGCAAGGCCAACATTTGTTGCCCATCTCTAATTGCTCTTGAAAAGGTGGTGGTGAACTTCCTAGCAAGCATTTTAGTTCAGAGAAATGCCCACATGAGGTTGTTATGGGGATAGAAATTAAAAAGCAAAGGGTAAACGGATAGCTGTTCAGGAGATCAAATTACAACTGCTCTCAAAATCTACCATTGCAGAACACACAGAGCAATTCTCCCCCAAAAAATTAAGTGCCCAATGGCCAGGAAAAACTTCCGTTTTACTTTTTTTTGGCGTACTTAGTTGAACGAATCTCCGCACTCTGTGCTCCATAGAGTGCCTCAGGGAGATTCACGCAGTAAGGGGGAGACGTGGCCTTATCCTGCTGGGGAGGCCAGAATCAGCACACTGAGCGGGCCACTGTGCAGGTGCAATCTGTCAGTGTGGAGATTGGTGCACATGCACTGGACCCCCCCCCCATCACCAGCCTCCAGATTTCTTCCCAGACCCCCTTCTCCCAATCGCTGGCTTCCCAACAGCCCCACCGCCAACCATCGCCGGCCTCCCCGAACCCTACTCCCCCCACCCTGGGCCAGCCCTAATCGCCAGCCCCCCATGGCCAGCCTCAATCCCCCCACATGTGCAGCCCCGATTGCCCCCTCCCATGTGCAGCTCCAATTGCTCTCCTCCCTCCCTCTCCCAATGAGCCCTAATGCAGAGTGCGCAGTGAGCCCCCATCACCGATCAGCCCTGCCTGCCCAGTAGGCCCTGCTCTTCTGGTCCACCCCCTTGGCATTGCCCAATGGGCCGTGCCAGGGTGCCAGGCTGGCACTGTCAGGGTACCAGGATGGCAGTGCCAGGTTGGCAATGCCGAAGGGGCACCCACCTGCCTCTGTCCCCACCAGCGGGGTGATCTTTTGATGGGGACCAGCTTTAATCCCCACTGTTGGGAACCTCTTCCAGTTGAGGCTGGGTGGGGGGGGACATTAGGGAGCCTGGAGAATATCATCGCAGCCTTGCTAATCATATGGAAAGGTGAACTTTCATATGGTAATCAGCCTTGTGCTTATTTTCTGGCGTGAGGCTGATTACATAAAAAAAGGACTTAGGAGACGAGTGATCAGCTGGACGCGAATCCCGCTACAGGCTCCGCGCTGATGTCTCTCTCCCCACTGCGCTACTCAAGCAGTGCAGCAGGCCGGGAGAATCGCCCCCAGAATGTGGATTCTGTTCTGCAGCTGGTGGTCCAGAGAAGGCACATTTATATAGAGTGTAATAGTTAAAAAGGGACAGAAAGCTGGAGACATGGAGAGCAAAGATTGTGAATTGGAAAAGTTGTTTTAGTTTTTCCAGAGCCAAGCAGTCATTTTAAAGGGTTAAGATAAACGTGACTCTGGAGAATCTGTATCACTAAGACTGTTGTGAACCTAGCTAACTTTAGATGTGTGCTGCTTGGATGTCAACCTTATCTAGGACTTTGGGCCCGATTTTACCAAAACTTCGCACCTGTTTTCGGGCGCGAAATTGCAGTAAAGTTGGGTGTTGGGCCTATACCGTGATCTGCACCTGATTCCGAGCAGATCGCGGCTTTACCGATACCCAATTCAGGCTTTTAGCGACCTGCAGAATAAAAGTCCGAAGCGGATTTCTATTCTGCAGGGGAACCTCCGAAGTCCATCTCCTCGACCATCCTTCGCGGACCCCCCACCCCCAGATCAGACCCCCCTGGGAGGCAGCCCCCCCCCCCCCCCGGGATCGGACACTCCTGGGAGGCAGGCCCCCTCGGCAGAGCACACCCCCAACCTACCTCGATCGTTGGTCTCCCTCCACCATCCTTCTGTTAGCAAGATAAGCTGTATGTTCCTCAGTGATGTTTAGCAGCCGTTCCAGTTCGGTTTTGGTTTCACTTCGAACATGCTGTTCTGGAGACCGTGATTTCCAGTAGAACCACCTTTCTTGCCAATCTGGCCCCACCATATCACGAATTACAGATTCAGTATCTTGAAGACGGGTTTGCAAGGTTTCTTCCAGGAAATGGATAGCTGCATCCCACTGCTGTTTGTCAGATATGGAACGATCTTCTAAAGCATTGTGCTGGATGACTCGCAGACTGTCTTCAGCCTGCTCATCCCATCTGTGACGTTTTATACTTTCACCTTTAACAGCATGTTTTAGTTTGTCAAAGATATCATCATGGTCCTTCCCTTTGTGCTCTGACATAAATCGAGCAAATTCAGCCCCCAAGGTTCCCCAAGCAACCTCTACTGCTTTGTGAGGCAACTGTTTGTCAGTCCACTGCTTGAGCTTGATGTCCACTGTGGTATTGAATGTGCCTGAATTCACAGATTGGGCAGCAGGAAGGTAAATATTCTATCACATGTGTAGAGACTCTTTCCCACAGTTTCCTTTGTAGAATCTCTTCCCAGTGTTTTGGAGTAACCTGACCTAAGCTGATCACTTCATCCAGAATTCCATTCTTCGCCTTCTCGTACAGTTCATTCCTGTCGAGTTCCCTCAGCCGAAGATAGTTGTTCTTCCATTCAGTTGCAAGGTTGAAGCGAGTAGCTTTAAATGCATCAGCCTGTTGTTCCACAGACTCGCGCATCATCTTCCAGAAACAGTCTGAAACGGCTAGGCTCAAGTTCTTAGTTGTCACTTGATGTGCTTTCAGCATCCCTGTCTTCAACAATTTTGAATTCTGAAAGAACTCTCCTTCATAATCTTTTATGGAATCAATACCTTCATTGGTGTTGCCTCTACCGTTAACAACTGCAAAGTAACCCAAAGCCTTCATTGGAAACAACTTGCCTTCCACAATCTGTTAAATCCGACTTGGACTGGCTAGGTTTTTCTCAGCTAGATCCACTTTGGTCAACACAAAGATGGTCCTTCTGCCTTGTGGGTCCATCTGGCTCACCAAGTCAGTTACAATACTGCGTTCAGCATCTACTGAACCATCTTGGATACAAAGGATAATGAATGGTACTGGTCAATCTTCCTGGTGTTATCAGTACTGTAACACCAGGAATGGCTGCCGACACCAAGGATATAATTTTTAGCATAAGCAAGGCTTACATGCAGAACCCTAATGCCATTATCCTTTGGAAATCCTCCCCCCCACCCCTGCTTTTTTCTCCCCGCCCGTGCGCACTGCTTCTGATTTTTTTTCGAACTGCGCATGCGCAGTTCAGGACTCCGATCGGTCTGGCAGCGCTAAGCCCCGCCCACTGCGCAGATCGGACTGGTGCTGGTAAAATGCGTATGGGCACGCTGGAAAGAGGATTCCAGGCTCGGATCTATTTGACGCCCAGATTCGACACTTAGACTCAAAATGGTAAAATCAGGCCCTTTGAGGGGAATACAGTGGTCAGTGAAAGCGACCCAAGGGCCAAATCCAGTGAGTGGGAAGTAAGAGAGCCTATGTTCAGGAAGCTGAGTTGAAAACACTGCACATGGTGCCACATTTGTGCTGGAAGTGATGTGGATGCTTGCGACTTTGTGAGCACACCTATCTTGCATCAACTAATTTTCTTTTAATTTATAATAGCATTAGCCTATAAATAAATGCTGAATTGTGTTGATTTTAGTTGATTTGTTACAGTAAAATTTTTTAAAAGTGAAATCGTCCATTAGTTTTCTTTCTGTTGGTGTTGTGGTGATTTCTTTCTTTTAAAAAGTTATTGATCTCTATGGAGTTTGATAAATGGTCCAGTATCCAAATCCAAAGACTGTAAAATGAGTAAAATGGTATTTTCCATAATTTAAACAGACAAGATTTCACATTTATTTTTGCTGTATTCAGTGAAAAAATCAACAAGGCTACCTTCAATGCTCAGACCTTTCTGGAGAGAACAGATTTATATCTTCGAGCTTTAGAACAGGTAACAAAGGATAATTTGCAGGCTCTAGCAAGAGAGTTGGAAGTTAATTTAAAGTCAGGTATTAGGAAGGCAGAGATCATTTCTGAATTGGCTTAGTACTTTAACGAGAAAGGAGAAAGATGCTTTCTTGTAGGTGTTTAGGTGGAAATAGCAAAAACTGAATTCGAGAAAAAAGGATAAAATTGGAAAGGCAGTAAAGAAAGGAAATGAAATTAAACAAACAAGAAAGTGAAATGAAAAACTTGAATTTGAATTACAGAGAGAAAAGAAAGGAAGATGGAGGAAAGCTTAGATCTAGCAAATTGAGGGTGGCAATTAAACTTTGAAAAGACTCATGAGCCAACTCCTCACACATTTCAATTGGCAACTATTCACTTAGTGCCTAAATTTATCGAGGTGTAGAAATGTACTTTGTATTATTTGAGAAATTTGCCACAAAATTGAAATGACCTAAAGGAGATTACACTGTATTCTTGCAGAGTACTTTTGTTGGAAAAACCTGTAAAAAGGCTGAATGTTGGAAGTGGGAAAAGCAAATCTTGAGTATTCATACAGCTGCAGTGTCCCCTTAGAAATACTGTCCTAGTGGTGAAACCTATGACAAACTATCCAAGCTAGTTGATGAAGTTGAAACCAAGCCACAAAACCTTTCTGACTTTAATTGATTTTGTTCAGTCTGATGGCTCTATTCTCACACACCCAGGATGGTTTTCCCAAAAAAATGACTAAGGGGGCAAATTTGAGCTGGCACTCTACGTCTGCAAGAATGGTGGCACGTGCTCAAAATCCGGAGAGCGAAATTCACACTGGCAAGTTTCCGAGTTTGATCTTAACTTACCAGCCCCTCACCAGTGCAGTGGTGGGAAAGCTCATTTTAATACATTGGCATGTCATTAGTGAGCACTCTCTTTGGGACTTCCCCATACCGGATATTCAGCAGGCCCAAGCGTGACATACAACAGGTCTACATAAGCATGAAGCTGGCGTCTTCATCTCCGAAAGGGATTTCAGAGGTGAGCGCTCAAGCAGCCAGCACCCTCCGTGGTGTGCACTACTCAGAGGGCACCAGAGAGGACTCAGGAGACACAGATAAGTTCAATTCAGGGAAGGGGTGGGTTCCCAGAATTGCCATTGCGGGGAGAGGGGTCAGGAGGGATCACTTGCAGGCTTCACCTTCCCTTCATGTCGGGGCACCCCTTGCTTTAAAGGAGCTGTGAAGGCTGGTATGCAGGCAGCGTTTCCAGGGTTCCTGTCCATATCACAGCTGAGGGAGCTGGCAAAAGGGTGGGAGGGACATAGCACTGCCATTCTCATACTCCACAAAGATGAGGCACTTAGTGAGTATGCTGGTTCTCCCAAGCTTGGGGGCATGAACAGACAGGATGGAGGCTCTGTGGGTGAATTAAGTGAAACCTAATGCCGAACATTCAAAACAAAATAGTGACCTGGCTACACTAGTGCCTATATTCACTTGTGCCCTCTAAATGCCTACAGTTTCTTAATCTTCCTGACCTTCCCACTACATCAAGGTGTATCCCCAGGATCCACAGCTGAGGTTGAGGCGGCCTGCTGACTTCTAAGCCCTTTTGCCTGAGAATACTTTGTCAGGCGTCCCCTTGACCTGAAAGCAAGCCTGGAGGGAAGAGAGGGTCCAGGCTTGTTTTCAGGCAGTTTGGATGTTTGACTGCTTTCCTCCTTGGTGTCAGAGGCTGGAGGTGTGTTGCTCACAGGGAGGGGATGTCAGATGGGCTGGAGATGCCCAGGGTCACCTTGCTGGAGGGTCCCGGGCTGTACACCTGCTGATCTTATTCCCTTTGGGTTCCCGGGGGCCCCTGGCTCCTGCAAGGGATGAAAGGGCAGCTGGAGTGAGATCCAGAAAACCCGCTGTCCCCTGATGCTGACACTCGTGGATTTCTACCAGTGCCTGCACCATGCAGTTGAAGCTCTACACCATGGAGCTTAATCGCTGAGCCATGGTGCGGACATCTCCTGCCATGGAATGTATGTCCTGCACCAAGGTCTCTGCTGCAGACACTAACCTTGCAGTGTTGGCCTAGGTGTGCTGCAGTGATGGCACGATCTTCTTGGATAGAAGGCGATGGGACTCCTCCTATCAGCCTTGAACTCTGAGGAGGGCAGCTGTCATCTCTTCCTGATACTCGTGACTCTGACTTTGCAGCTCCAGCAGCTATGGGATGACCAGGCCCAGGGGCATATCATCAGCAAGGGACTCAGCAGATTCCTGGGCTTACTGATTATTCACTTGAGACTCGAGGAATCACAACATAAATATTGAAGATTCTCATGTTTCTCTGCTGCCCCCACTTCACCAGCAGCGCAGGCATGCAATTCCTCCTCCCCAGCCAGGTTGAGGGTTCTCTAGCATGACTCTAGCTGACTGCACCTGCTGTGCCTGTTGTGGTTGAATTTGTCCTGCAATGACACAGAGTGAATGTAGGTGGGAGTGTTGATATTTAAAGTGTGGCAGGTGTAGGGCTTGGGTGGGAGCTGGAGTGTCAGGAGCACAGCAGCTACTGGGGGAACATGGTGATTATGGGAGGAAGGGGGAACCTGGTGTTGGCAAATGCCAAGGTGGCTGAGTGAGAGAAAGGGTTGGGAGTGTGAGGGGGTCCAGTGGAAGACCGGAGGTGGGTTCACTTACTTTGGCTAAGCAAAGAAGGTCATTCATCATATTCCGGCACTGCTGCCCCGTCCTCTTCTGGAATGCACTTGAATTGACCAGGGCTGTCACTGCATCCCAGGTGTGGGTGGTGACCCTGTTGGAAGGCCGTCTCCTGGAGCAGGGTTAGAGTGTGTCCTGTCTCTGCTCCACTCCATCCAGCATCCTTGTGAGGGCCCCCTCCAGAAAGTGCAGTGCTACCTTCTTGCTTACCATCTCCTGCAGTCGTTGTGGAACAAGTGCTGTGGAGTCACTTATATGGAGCTCCCCAGTGCCTGCAGCAGTTAAATTGTTGCGCGGTGGGTGAATCAAGGAAACGTGAAACTTGTGGACATTAAATTTATTGCTAATGAGGCATAACATTCGGCCTGAAAACATGCCGACGCTGTTGGTGGGAAACACTCCGTTTTTCGCGCCGGAACCAACATAATCATGCCACACTTGGCGCACTGAAAGAATGCTCATGTGAAACATGCTGGTTTGGAGTCCCGAGGCGTGTGATTTGCCCAAACTGGCTCACAGCTGTGCAATGTTAACAAGGGGGAGCTGCATTTAAACGCTCCCTCTCCACTCACAGCCAGTCATGCCAGAAGGATGGCAGTGCAGAGACAGTTCCACATTTCATGGAGACAGATCTTGCAGTGCAGGAGAGGTGGGCCATCCTGCACCAAGTGAGAAGATGACCCAAAAGCAGGGAAGCAAATGCAGCTTGGGATGCAGTGTCTGTGGCAGTCAGTGCCAACATCCTGACACTGAGGACGGCTGCCCAATGCTGAAAGAAAATGAACAACCTCATTCGAGCTGCAAGGGTGAGTGTCCATCTGTCACATCCTGGCATCAGTCCCATCTGTCACACCTGGAATGTCCACATCAATCCACTACCTGACATTCCGTGGCCTTCCAGCACTTAACCCCCCAGAATCTTCCTCAAATCCGTCTGGCACTCCTCATCACAACACCTTCCTGTCAAGGCATGGTGCCACCTGCTTCCCTGCCCCATCCTCCCCCAGCATGCCAGCCATCAGGCTTTCAATCATCCCTTTTTGCCCCCGCAGGAGAAGGTAGCCCATAATAAAAGGGAGCAGAAGACTGGTGTTAGGCCACCCAAGATTAGCAAGATTAAACAGCTACGAGAGGGCACGCGTGGAGGCAGGCACCATAGTTAGGGATAGGGTAATTGGCACTGTA
This sequence comes from Mustelus asterias, assembly GCF_964213995.1. NCBI lineage: Eukaryota > Metazoa > Chordata > Chondrichthyes > Carcharhiniformes > Triakidae > Mustelus > Mustelus asterias. The sequence continues at coordinate 91,249,866 of NC_135809.1, forward strand.
AATAATTAGCATTAAAGAATTCTGCAATTCTGTCCCATTTCCCACAGAGAGTTTACTTCCCCAACTGTACTCAGAATCTCTTACCTGCCCTCCGAAGCAACCCCAACCGTGAGAGCCATGAGACTCATAGTGACAGGCATCCTGGAATAACAACCTCGTCACTCACTGAATCCTAAGCCCGGCCAACCTAACCCCCCCCCTCCCCACCTGCCACTCATGCAGCATTGGGCCAAATGATGATATCACTGACCCTCACTCAGACATGAGCCCGGAGGTCTGTGTGCAGTCAGAAGACAGTCAGGAGTCAAACTTAGGCATCATCAGAGTTTGCCTCACATTGAGTCATCATCACCCTTCCTAAGACCCTCAGAGTGTGTGGACAAGGGTTCTGGAAGGGTAGGCAAGGGTTCTTGGAAGGGGAGGTGGCTGCTGCTGAAGCTGCTGAACACCAAGCCTCCTAATCAGAGTATCTGGTGGAAATCAGGGCCTCTCTGGTCACCACCTGTTTTTCATTCTCCGGGTCCTCCTCAGGCTCTTCCTCCACTCCCTCTTGGTCCATCTCCTCCTTCTCCAGAAAGTCTCCCCACTGGTTGTGGAGGACACATTAGCAGGCTTTGCAATTGGCATCAGAGGCAGTCCCTCAAGGACCTCTCAGCAGCCAGTAACAATACTTGTCACATGAGCCCCAACCCAGCGGTGGGCCCTGCCCTGTGCACCTCCAGCCGCACCAAGCCCCCCACCAAACCCCTGCACCTCCGAAGACCCCCACTCCATCCTGCACCATGGCAGCGACTGACTTGCCCTTTTGCAACCTGGTGGTAAGTGCTAAGGGGTACTCACCTCCTCGCTCGCAATCCATGGTGCCTGGTCAAGGGACCAGTAGTGATTTACACCCAAGTGACTTCCTGCTGGCGGGGAGTATGAACATTCCAGGAGGGGGGGATTATCACATGCCAAACATGCTAATGAGACTGAAATCAAGTCAATCTCATACGAATCAATCTCACGCCCTTTCTGGGTGAGATCCGGTTTGCACCAGCAGAAAAGGACCGGGAAGATCGCAGACTATTTGGTGCTAGGTGCAAGACCTGTCTTTGGGCCCGTGTGGAATTTTACCCAGATTAGCGCGAATGGTGTCAGGCGCAATGCGTCCGGAAAATTACAACCCCAGTGTTCCAACCACTCTTTTGATTACAGCAAAAAACATCAATAAATTAAACAAGAATTACAAGGTATAACAGTCCCTGGTGGGGCACTGTAACTAAGACAAAGCATCAAAAGAAACCTCACTAACTAAATCAAAGTGTCATTACTGGGGATGATGTGCTTCCACCAGTAAATCTCCTATTCTTATGTGGTCAAAGTACTCATCTAAACAAATGCCTTGATCCGTGTATCCTGATAAGATAATTAATATGCTGGTAACAGGTAGGTACTCTTGTGTTTACCAATGGAGTTGATGCAAGAAATTATAGACATTATATATTATAGAATTATATATTGTCTGGTGACGCGGGCAAGTCAATTGTTATCCTTAGAGATACAGCAGCAATACAGTTATCAATGGTGGCATGTAATATGAAGCTCTCCAAAACGTTTGTTGAATAATGAAGTGTTGATGTGGAGATTTGATGGAAATTATTTACATAGAAACATAGAAAATAGGAGCAAGAATAGACCATTTGGCCCTTAGAGCTTGCTCTATCATTCATCATGATCATGGTTGATCATTCAACTCAATAGCCTGATCCCACCTGCGCATCACATCCTTTGGTCCCCTTCGCCCCAAGAGCTATATCTAACCCCTTCTTGAAAACATACAATGTTCTGGCCTCAACAGCTTTCTGTGCTTGTGAATTCCACAGGCTTACCACTCTCTGGGTGAAGAAATTTCTCATCTTAGTCCTAAAAGATTTACTCCTATATCCTTAGGCTATCACCCCTGGTTGTGGATATCCCCACCATCAGGAACATCCTTCCTGCATTTACCCTCTATAGTCCTGTTAGAATTTTATAGGTTTCTATGAGATCCCCCCTCATTCTTCCAAACCCCAGTGAGTATAATCCTAACCGACTCAATCTCTCCTCATAAGTCAGTCCCGCATCCCAGGAATCAGTCTGGTAAATCTTCTCTGCATTCCTCCTCTGAATGTCAAAAACATCATTACTCAGAAAAGAAGGCCAAAATTGCACACAATATTCCAGGTGTGGCCTCACCAAGGCCCTGTATAATTGCAGCAAGACATTCCTGCACCTCACGCGATGAAGGCCAATATATCATTTGTCTCCTTTACCACCTGCTGCACCTGCATGCTTATCTTCAGCAACTGGTATGCAAGGAAACCCAAGCCTCATTGCACATTCCCCTCTCTTCATTTGTAACCATCCAGATAATAATCTGCCTTCCTGTTTTTGCTTCCAAATACTGCATCTGTCATGCATTTGCCCACTCACTCAGCTTATCCAAATCACACTGAAGCATCTCTGCATCCTCCCTACAGCTCACCCTCCAACCCAACTTTGTGTCATCTGCAAATTTGAAGATACTACATTTAGTTCCTTCATCGAAATCATTGACATACATTATAAAGAGCTTGGGTCTTAGCACCAATCCCTGAAGGACCCCATTAGTCACTGCCTGCCATTCAGAAAAAGACCCATTTATTCCTACTCTTTGTTTTCTGTCTGCCAGCTAGTTTTCTATCTATCTCAACACACTACCCTCAATCTCATGCGCTTTAAGTTTGCATGCTAACCTCTTAGCTGGGAGTTAGTTGAAAGCCTTCTGAAAGTCCAAATAAACAACATTCACTGGCTTCCCCTCATCAACTCTACAAGTTACATCCTCGAAGAATTCCAAATTTGTCATGCATGATTTCTCTTTCATAAGTCCATGCTAACTCTGTCTGATTCTACCACTGTTTACCAAGTTCTCTGCTATAGAATCTTTGAAAATGGACTCTAGAATTTCCCCCACTACTGATGTCAGGTTTACTGGTCTACAATTCCCCGTTTTCTCTCTTCCTCCCTTTTCAAATTGTGGGGTTACATTAGCTACCCTCCAATCGATAGGAATTGTCCCAGAGTCTATATTGTTGCTGTGGAGAAAGGCAGAGCTGTGACTGGTGACAGGATTTTTGGGGTAAGAATTAGTTTTAAGTACTTTTCCGCGGGTGTTATTTATTTATTTAATTTAGTTTTAAATTTTGGCGCGCAACCGGCAGTGGCCGCGGGGTTTACTGGGAAGGGTCTCTTGAGTTTTTTTTTTAGTGCACAGGAGGTTTAAAAGGCAGGTCCCACTGTCTAGCGGGCAGCGTTGGGAGCGGGCAGCGGAGTGAGACGGAGCTGAGTGAGAACTGAGGGGCTTTGGCTCATCGGGCTTAGGCAGAAAGGGCGAGCAGGGGTGAGTTTCTTATTTTTAAAAAATTTTATTTATAAGTTACTTTTCTCCGGGTACCTTGGTAGAAATAATTTGGAACAGAGAGGAATAATCTTCATTCACTTTTTTCCCTGTGTTTAAAAGGGCAATTATGACTGTCAGGCCAGTATGTTGTTCCCAATGTAGGATGTGGGAGGTCCTGGAGGCTCCTAGCCTCCCGGACGACCATATCTGTGCTGGGTGTGTTGAGCTGCGGTTCCTAAGGGACCATGTTAGGGAACTGGAATTGCAGCTCGAGGACCTTCGCCGGGTTAGGGATAGTGAGGAGGTCATTGACAGGAGCTATCGGCAGGTGGTCACACCGGGACCACGGGAGGAGGGTAACTGGGTAACAGTGAGGAAGGAGAAAGCTCGGGTGATGGTGAGCACCCCGGTGGATGTGCCCCTTAATAATAAGTACTCCTGTCTGAGTACTACTGGGGTGGACAGCCCACCTGGGGGAAGCAGCGGTGGCAGTGTCTCTGGAGCTGAGCCTGGCCCAGTAGTGCAAAGGGGTAAGGAAAGGAGGGTAGTGCTAATTGGGGACTCTACGGTGAGAGGGTCAGATAGGCGTTTTTGCGGACACAGACGGGACTCTCGGATGGTGGTTTGCCTCCCTGGTGCAGGGGTCCGGGATGTCTCTGGTCGAGTCCCAGAAATCCTGAAGGGGGAGGGAGAGGAGCCCAAGGTCGTGATGCATATAGGTACTGCTGACATCGGTAGGAAGAGGGAAGGGGTCATGAAAAGAGAATATAGGGAGTTGGGTAGACAGCTGAGAAAGAGGAATGCAAAGGTAGTAATCTCGGGATTGCTGCCTGTGCCGCGGGAGAGTGAGAACAGGAATCGGTGGAGAATTAATGCGTGGCTGAGGGACTGGAGCAAGGGACAAGGATTTGGGTACTTGGATCATTGGGACCTCTTTAGGGGCAGGTGTGACCTGTTTAAAAAAGACGGGTGGCACTTGAATCCCAGGGGGACCAATATCCTGGCGGGAAGGTTGGCTAAGGCTACTGGAGAGACTTTAAACTAGAAAGGTTGGGGGGAGGGAATCGAAATGAGGGGACTGAGAGCGAGGAGGTTAGCTCGCAAATAGATAAGGAATGTAGACAGGGTAAGAGGGAGGTTAGACGAGTGAGGGAGAAGGGAAGTGCTCAGGCTGAAGGTCTGAGATGTGTCTATTTTAATGCCAGGAGTGTAGTGAATAAAGTGGATGAGCTTGGAGCGTGGATTGCTGCTTCGAATTGTGATGTGGTGGCCATTACGGAGACTTGGATGTCTCAGGGACAGGACTGGGTGCTTCAGGTGCCAGGTTTTAGATGTTTCAGGAAGGACAGGGAGGGAGGCAAGAGAGGGGGGGGAGTGGCACTGTTGATCAGGGATAGTGTCACGGCTGTAGAGAAGGTGGACGCCGTGGAGGGACTGACTACGGAATCTCTGTGGGTGGAGGTTAGGAATAGGAAGGGGTCGGTAACTTTGCTGGGTGTTTTCTATAGGCCGCCCAATAGTAACAGAGATGTTGAGGAGCAGATGGGGAAACAGATCCTGGAGAGATGTAGGAATAACAGAGTTGTCGTGATGGGAGATTTTAATTTCCCAAACATAGATTGGAATATCCCTAGGGCTAGGGGTTTGGATGGAGAGGAGTTTGTTAGGTGTGTCCAGGAGAGTTTCCTGACACAGTATGTGGATAAGCCTACTAGAGGAGAGGCTGTTCTTGATCTGGTGCTGGCTAATGAACCTGGACAGGTGGAGGATCTCTCGGTGGGTGAACATCTTGGGGATAGCGATCATAATTCTATCTCCTTCACGATAGCATTGGAAAGAGATAGGGTCAGGCAGGCTAGGAAAGTGTTTCTCTGGAGTAAAGGGAAATACAGTGTCATCAGGGAGGAAATTAGACGGGTAAATTGGAAGGAGGCATTCTTGGGGAAAAGTACCGAAGGAAAGTGGAGGATTTTCAAGGAATGTTTGTCTGGAGCTCTGCATGACAACGTTCCGATGAGACAGGGGGGTGTTGGTAGGGTACGGGAACCGTGGTGCACGAAGGTTGTGATGAACCTGGTAAATAAGAAAAGAGAGGCGTACAGAAGGTTCAGAGAGCTAGGAGGTGTTAAGGATTTAGAGGAGTATACGCGATGTAGGAAGGAGCTTAAGAAGGAAATTAGGAGAGCGAGAAGGGGTCATGAGAAGACCTTGGCGGGTAAGATTAAGGAGAATCCCAAGGCTTTCTACAAATATGTCAAGAGTAAAAGGATGAGATGTGAAGGCATAGGACCCTTAAAAGGTGAAGGGGGAAAAGTTTGTGCGGAACCGTTAGAAATGGCGGAGGTGCTTAATGAATACTTTACCTCGGTATTCACGGTGGAAAGGGATCTGGGTGGTTGTACTGCTGGATTGCGGAGGACAGAAAGGATCGAGCATGTGGACATAAAGAAAGAGGATGTGTTGGAACTATTGAATGGCATCAAGGTTGGTAAGTCGCCGGGACCGGATGGGATGTACCCCAGGTTACTGTGGGAGGCGAGGGAGGAGATTGCGGAGCCTTTGGCGATGATCTTTGCATCGTCGATGGAGACGGGAGAGGTTCCGGAGGATTGGAGGATTGCGGATGTGGTCCCTATATTCAAGAAAGGGAACAGGGACAGCCCGGGAAATTACCGACCGGTGAGTCTAACCTCAGTGGTTGGTAAGTTGATGGAGAGGATCCTGAGAGACAGGATTTATGATCATCTAGAGAAGTTTAGTATGATCAAAAGTAGTCAGCACGGCTTTGTCAGGGGCAGGTCGTGCCTTACGAGCCTGGTTGAGTTCTTTGAAAATGTGACCAAGCACATTGACGAAGGAAGAGCGGTGGATGTGGTCTATATGGACTTCAGCAAAGCGTTCGATAAGGTCCCCCATGCAAGACTTCTTGAGAAAGTGAGAGGGCATGGGATCCAAGGGGCTGTTGCCTTGTGGATCCAGAACTGGCTTGCCTGCAGAAGGCAGAGAGTGGCTGTGGAGGGGTCTTTCTCTGCATGGAGGTCAGTGACCAGTGGAGTGCCCCAGGGATCTGTTCTGGGACCCTTGCTGTTTGTCATTTTCATAAATGACCTGGATGAGGAAGTGGAGGGATGGGTTGGTAAGTTTGCTGACAACACCAAGGTAGGTGGTGTTGTGGATAGTTTGGAGGGATGTCAGAAGTTGCAGCGAGACATAGATAGAATGCAAGACTGGGCGGAGAAGTGGCAGATGGACTTCAACCCGGATAAGTGTGTAGTGATCCATTTTGGCAGATCCAACGGGATGGAGCAGCAGTATAAAATGAAGGGTACCATTCTTAGCAGTGTAGAGGATCAGAAGGACCTTGGGGTCCGGGTCCATAGGACTCTTAAATCGGCCTCGCAGGTGGAGGATGCGGTCAAGAAGGCGTATGGCGTACTGGCCTTCATTAATCGAGGGATTGAGTTTAGGAGTCGGGAGATAATGCTGCAGCTTTATAGGACCCTGGTTAGACCCCACTTGGAGTACTGCGCGCAGTTCTGGTCACCTCATTACAGGAAAGATGTTGAAGCCATTGAAAGGGTGCAGAGGAGATTTACAAGGATGTTGCCTGGATTGGGGGGCATGCCTTATGAGGATAGGTTGAGGGAGCTTGGTCTCTTCTCCCTGGAGAGACGAAGGATGAGAGGTGACCTGATAGAGGTTTACAAGATGTTGAGGGGTCTGGATAGGGTGGACTCTCAGAGGCTATTTCCAAGGGCTGAAATGGTTGCTACGAGAGGACACAGGTTTAAGGTGCTGGGGGGTAGGTACAGGGGGGATGTCAGGGGTAAGTTTTTCACTCAGAGGGTGGTGGGTGAGTGGAATCGGCTGACGTCGGTGGTGGTGGAGGCAAACTCGTTGGGGTCTTTTAAGAGACTTCTGGATGAGTACATGGGATTTAATGGGATTGAGGGCTATAGATAGGCCTAGAGGTGGGGATGTGATCGGCGCAACTTGTGGGCCGAAGGGCCTGTTTGTGCTGTGACTTTCTATGTTCTATGTTCTATGTTCTATAATCTTGGAAGATGACCACCAATGCATTCATTGTTTCTAAGGTCACTTTCTTAAATAGTCTGGGATGTAGATTATCAGGCCCTGGGATTTATCGGTGTTCAGTCCCATCAATTTCCCCAACACCATTTCTCTGCTAATTCTGATTTCCTCCATCTCACTACACCCTGTGTTCCCCAACATTTCTGATATGTTATTCGTGTCCTCCTTTGTATTCCTCGATAGATGATGTATTTAAAATGTGGTTTAGTCACTGGACTTGGTGCTGTTGGCATTTTTCCTAATTTGCAATTGAAGAGGTGAATTTCGCATTGGGAAATTACATGGCTGGGGTATGTTTTGGCTGTCTTCAATAGTTCCAGGAAAGGTTGTCAAGGATGATGAACCTGAAATTTTACAGGAAAAGTTGAATAACTTGGAAAACCAATTACAGTTTGCAAACCTCATGTCAAAATTGATGTTTGAGGGAAGACGTACCAGAACAGTCAAAAACTCAGCCTGCTAGATTAAAAAGGTAATTGGAGCAGTGGGCTATGGAAGAAAATCTGCAGATTTCCACTCCATCTGATGGAGGAGCAGCGCTCCGAAAGCTAATGGTATTTGCTAACAAATAAACCTGTTGGACTTTAACCTGGTGTTGTTAAAACTCTTCCCTAATAAGCCAGAGCTGTATATAAGCTGCAGAAATGGACACACAGCCAGCCACGCCACAAAGATGTCTGCACGGAAACCGGCTCCCAGATTTACAGAGGCCAGCCAGGAGCACCTGCTGGATGCCGTGGAGGAGAGGCGTGAGGGGATCTTCCCCGGCCAGAGGCCTCACTCAAGGGGTGCAGCCGCCACGGCATTGTGGGAGGAGCGGTGAATGCCAGGAGCCTGACACCGCGCTCTGGCTGGCAGTGTCGCAAAAAAAGTACAACCTTCTGCGAGCAGCAAGGGTGAGTGAGCATCCCACTTGGAACCCCACACATGCTTGGCACGGATCTCCAACCCTGCTTAGACACCTGAAGGGCATGCAACAAGTGACCCTTCCCCCAGGAATAGAATCTAACCCCTTCCCCTCACCCCTCAATGAGCACCCTTCAGTGGTGACTGCTTTCCCCGAAGTTGTCAGCACAACGCCCAAGACACAGGCATGCATTGTGCATCATGTACTGCAATATGTTAATGCTTGCTATCCACCTTATGTTCCCACAGGAAAAGAACATCCAGAATGCATGGGAAATGACACAGACTGGTGGTGGTGTGCCTGGCCTGTGGCAGCTGACCAGCATGGAGGAGCTTGCCATGGAGCTGGCAGTGGCTGATGGGCCTTCCCAATTGGTCACCGACAGCCAGGTTGGCGTCCAACATGCAAGTGAGCAGAAGCACACCCTCAACCTAGGTCCTCCTCTAAGTAAGTGCAATGCTGCATGGAATGTTTTGCCTCCCTCCTCCTAATGTGTGTTCTTTTTTATAGCCCTGGATCCAGAGGAACCCGGCCCTTCGGGTGTTGCCGCTGCTCCTGCTGCTCTGGAGCAAACTACCCGCGGCCCCTAGGATGATACTTCAGAGGGAGGCAACACTAAAGCTTCACCGTCACAACCCACCAAAACAGAGATGATCGCCACGGTGGGTACCTTTAGTGTTGAGGCTTCTGGGTCACGAACTGGTGAGCACATCACAGCCACTGATGCACATCGGGTGGAGGTGGGCACATCCAAGGGCTCGGGCACATGGAGGTCTGCTGGAGGCCAGGATTCAGCTGTCCTCAAGCCAGCTGTTGGGCCTCTGGGTTTGCTCCTCCCAAGGCTAGTGGAGATGCATCAGGAAACCGGGGAGTTATGGAAGGGTTGTCAGGAGCAACCATGCTGCGACTGCAAGGCTGTTTTGGGGAGTCAAACAGAGTGCTGTTGCAGAAGGTGGTGCCAAGACAGCGTGAGACCCAGGCCAACACTGCAAGAGTGGCGACCGCAGTGGAAAGTCTGGCTCAGGGGTCTGTCTTCATGGGTGACAGGGTCCAGACCATCCTGGAGACACTACAGGCCATGGGCGAGTGTGTTTCTGGCATCCAGGAGGCACAGCGTTGATGGCCATGAGTGTCGGGGGCATGTGGAAGACACTGCTGGCCACGGCTGGGACTCTCACTGGCATTCTGGAGATACAGCAGGCTGTGGCTGTGAGCCTCGACAACTTAGCCCAGGGTCAGAGGGCTACTGCTGAGGGGCTCCAGAGCCTGGCTCGCTCACAGAATGCTGTAGCTGAGGAGGTCCCGAGCTTGGCCCAGTCTCAGAGGGCCAGGGCTGGGGGATCACACATCATGGGGCAGACACATCTAGGCCTCCAGGACTGGTAGAGCCAGGTGACGCCGGAACTTCTGGAGCTCAGTTCAGCTACCCTAGCGTCCCATGGAGTGCCCCCGGGGCCTCTGGGCACCCCAAAGGAGGAGAAAGGGTTTGAGCTTATGCCGGGGTCTTCCACCCAGGAGATCCCGGACGTCCTGAGACCTTCCGATTCCCCCTTCCTCACACCGGGGCATCTCAGGGCCAGCGAGATGAACAGGGTGGCACTGAAACAGTGCTATCTGCATGTCAGCCGGGGCCCTCCAGGGGACGTCTGCCAAGGGCATCACAGGCAACGGGGCGTGCATCACAGCTGGACACCTCCACCTCTGATGTGCATCCTGGGGTAGCACCGAGAAAGCAGCAGACGGCACAAAGTTAGAAAGTTGTAGTTCACTAGAGGGCATGGGTGAAGGTCAGCATTAGTCAGGGTTTGATAATCAGTTATGTTAAGAACACAATAAACTGTTAATTGCTGTGACTAATGTGTCTCTGATTCTCTCCTCACGCCTCCCCCACCCCGCCCCCCCCAATAGTTCAGAGTCCCCAACTCCTAAACATAGAGGTGTTGTCTGTTGAGCCTTGCAGACTCAGCCACATGTTTCAGAGTGCCTGCCCTATCTTCCCCAACATCCACCAGACTCTTGGTGCAAGTGCCTCCACTCCCCCAGCCACCCCGCCCCCCCCCCCCCAACCACCCACTCTCTTCGCCAAAAAACATGTGTCCCCAACCCATACAGCTACGTGGGCCAGGGTAGCAGCGTGCATTCAGAGTACAGGTAGGAGTCAGACTTGAGTTGCACCAGGGGCAGGATCCCAGTGTGCACAACAGCGAGTTGTCATCATCTTCCAGCCTTCAGCCAAGACTCGCAACCATTGCCAGCCCAGGCACATTAATAGGGTCGGATGTTTCTGGGGGATAGGGTGGTGGGATGACAGGAGCAGGGGAAGGGTGATGTGGTGGTTTGAGAGTCCAGGTCGATTTGGAGGGGGAATAGCGGCTGCACTTGCTCATGGGGTGTGGTGGATGTGTGTTGGTTGCACCCCCCTCACTGCACAGCACCAGCTAGGTGAAGCGGGCTGCAATCAAGGTATCCCTCGCTGGCCTTCCCTGCCGGACACCTGCCTTCGCCGTCCACCATCTTTCCTCCGGCTCTTTATATGGCAGGACGTCCACCTCGCCCCTTCCCCATTCCTCCTCCTCCTCCTGCTCCAGCTGGTCTCCCCGCTGCTGGGCAATTTTGTGAAGAGCGCAGCAAACAATAATGATGCGTCAGGCACGCACAAGGTCATACTAGAGGGCCCTCCCCCAGAGCGGTCCAAGCATCTTCAGCAGGCCTATGCACCGCTCAACGACGGACCGGGTGGTTGCATGGGCCTCGTTGTCGCAGGTCTCCGTCTCGGTCTCGGGCCTCTGCACAGCGTCATCAGCCATGACCTTAGCGGGTAACCCTTGTCACCAGTAGCCATCCCAGGAGCCTGGGCTGGTCTTCAAAGAGCCCAGGGATGTCCCACCGCCAGATCACAAAACTGTCATAGACACTCCCTGGGTGGAGTGCATCAACCTGCATGATCTTCAGCCGATGGTCGCAGACAATTTGGACGTTCAGGGACTGGAACCCCTTTCCTGTTCAAAAATTGCTGTGACCCTGCATGGGGGGCCCGCAAAGCGATGTGCGTGCCATCCATTGCACCCTGCACATTCGGAATCCCGGTGATGGATGCGAAGCCGAGAGCCCAGGCTTCCTGCTGTGCATGGCCCACATCGAAATTAATGAACTGCCCTGCCGGGCATACAGGGCATCAGTGACCTGTCGCAGACATCTGTGCACAGAGGCCTGGGAGATCCCAGCTGGGTCGCCACTGTGTGCCTGGAATGATCCGGAGACATAGAAATTGAGGGCAGCCGTCACCTTCACCTCCTCAGGGAGCAGGTGGCCGCCCCTCCCCTGAAGTGCCAGAAGTGAGAGCACAAATGTGTTGCACTGCAGTCGGCAACGGCACAGCTCCTCCGAGAGGGCCTCGAAGGAATGCACCTCCTTGCCCTCAGCACCCTCCGCCTTCTGTGCATCCTCTCGGGAAGCTGCCCACCCACCTCCTGGCCCTCAGCGGCAGCCCCCTGCCCTCCTTTCTGAGGGTCTGGTGGTGGCAGATCTTGCAGTGGTCTCTCCACACCCGCCACCTCCTGAGCCGCCTCCTCCTCCTCCGCTCCTGCTGCCACCAACATGGCCAGCTCCAGATCGAGCAAATGGACATCCATCTGCACAGTGGGGTTTGGAAAGAGCATAGAATGACGGATTATTCTCATTGGCTGCATAGACCCAGCACCACCCCAATCCCTCATTTGGGCCAGAACCCCCACTTGTGGGAGCTGTGGACAGATTAGGGTTGTGTGAGATTCCCAACATGACAAATGCTGGCACAGATTATGCAGGTCAGTGTGCAGCCATGGGCAATGCGCACCCTTGAGCCATTGCTATGTGTGCAGCTGCAGCATCCGTTACAGGCATGTGTTGCTGGTCCGTGCCACAGGGCGAGGACAGATTGCAAATCAGCATCAGATGTGTGCCTAGTGACAGCAAATTCCATGCAGTCCATGTCTGAACCTCTGCACCCCGGCCTGGAGCAGCAGCTGCTTCATCAGGTTAGGCCTCAGTCAGCATATGGTACACTCCTCCCCCACCCCGGAACACCAGCACTCAGTCGAGTCCCTGACCACACCCCGTAGCAAGACAATGCCACTGCAAAGTGCCGTGGAGGGGGAGGGTGAGTGGGAGCCCTCGAGGCTGCCTCCCACACTGCACTACAACGCTGCCCAGGAGGGGGTTGGGGGGGGAAGCTGGAGCCCTCGAGGCTGCTTCCCACACTGCGCTACAGCGCTGCCCGGGGGAGGGGGGGGTGGGTAAGTGGGACTCCCTGACGGAACCTCACCAATAGAGCTGTGGGGAAATAGAAGCCCCCTGACTCCCACCTCCCCACCCTAGATATCACTGGTCCATGGGCCAACACCGGAAGGCAGCAGGAGGAAGGCCACCAGGCATCTCCAGGGCCTGCCTGCAACATCCCCCGCGCTCCGCTAGCAGCACTTACCTCCTCACGCCAGTTCAAGGCTGCTACGCCAGGTTGAGACTTTTAAATACCTACTCTGATTCGAGCCAAAGTTACATTATGCCAAAGACGTGGAAGGCGCAGATGTGAGCGGAGATTGCCGTGTGGATCCCGATAATGGCATGTAAAGGTGTGTAAACTCATGCAAATCAGCGGCCCGCCGCTTTTCTGCGGGTTTCTCTGGTTTTCTCTGGTTGGGAGATGCGCACAGGTCGTAAAAGCTGGCGGGGAACCCACGAAATGGCCGACACGCACACCTCCTGGCCCGACCCACCAGAAAGTTGTGGGTCGCGATATGAGATTCGCAGCCAATATTACAGAAATGAATATGTGTTCTTGAATGTAAATTAGAACTTCAGAAAGATGAAATTGCAACTTTTATCAAAATGTAACTGGACAAAGCTTAAATTTGGTGGGATAGGAAAAATTGGGGAGATTATAAGTAGCTGTAAAAGGAATATTAAGGATTATTGAACTTCCTTAACTGAGCATCAGCATAAACTCAATGAAGTTCTTAAAGCAGCTCAGAAGATTTTACTCGGTAGAAACGTGAGTTGCTTGCACGAAATGAGGTAGCATTTTCTTTGAAAAGAATAAAAAATTCAGATTATGGAAAAAAACTTGTAGTTTAAAGTAATCCTCAATTTATAAAGGATGAGGTAAATTCAATTCTTCTTCACAACAATTTGGTTTTCTAAGCTTTCCTCTGAACTGTTCAAATTTCCTTGCTTCGTTGTCTCTCTGGAATTCTAATTTAGGTTTTTGCATTTCTATTCCTTTCTCCTAATCCTCCACTTCTAATTCAGGTTCATCAATTTCTGTTTCTTCCTCTTTTTCTGCTCTTGGTTGGTTAAAACTTCTTTCAGAGAATTGGCTATTCATAAACCTGCCATCAGGATAGTAAATAGAGATTAGCGCCGGAAATCTACCACCTCGCCCTCCATGGAATCGGAACGGATGAGGGGCGGACAATGGAAATGTTCATTGACATCAGGTGGGAATTTCCGATCTTGCTTGAGCGAGACCGTTAAATCCCACCCCATGAGTTAAAACTTGAGTGTAAATGTTCACAGCCTGTTTTAACAGGTGAAAGCTCTGAAACTAGCACCAAAGAAACCCCAAGTGGTAGTATGGTGATTGATTTTAAAGAGAAGCAAGAGGAAATGTTTTCTTAAGTCCCAGTTCATAACAGCCAGTCCCAAGAGCCATGGGGACTGCCAACAATCAGCAGTGTCATGATAAAGTTAATCAAACCAAAAAAAAATGTAAAATCCTTTGGATCCATCTCAAACATCATCCCACAGTCCAGACAGTGCAAAATCCTACACAGATATTTTCAAAAGCGACCTGTAGAACACAAAGTTCAGATCAACTTTTTAACCAAGGACATGGAAAAACCATAGACTATGCAGAGTGGAAAAGGAGATCTCCTACGAAGGTTGAAAAAAAGTGAATCGTCCAGTCATAAAACAAGCTCTTGTTTGAAAAAGCATTGAGACTCTTAATTCACACAAATTGAACTTTAAAACCTAGTTGTCATATTTGGTTGGCTTTGTTCGTTGACCTCGGGCGGGAATTTCTGATAGTGTTGGCAAAACAATGTGTTTAAGTATAAAATGTGACAAAGGGAAAACATAACTTATAAGCATGTGATAAATGAGTTATTAAAATGCTTACATTATTAAAATGTGTTGTATTACGACAAGGATATAAAAAGATCCTTCTTTCAGTAAGTTTTTTTGAAGGAGGAGTGATAAGAGTTGTGCTTTGGGAAAAAGCTTGATTTTTTTATTGATAATATTCCGCCAATTCAAAAGTGTAACATGTAAGTATTCTGAAAAGAGTGTAATTAGATATCGTTAGAAGCATTTTAGTTCAGAGATATGCACATGTGACCTGAGGTTGCTATGGAGATAAAAGTTAAAATACAAAAGCTAACTAGATAGCTAATTCAGAAATCAAATTACAACTGTTCTCAGAACCTACTGTTGAAGAACAGAGACCGAAATCTTGGTGTAGGTTCATTTCTGCCGTTGCAGATTGCAAATTATGTCACATTGTGCAGGAAATGATGCAAGTGCTTGTAACTACATAAAATATATCCTTGTTGTATCGACTATTTAAAGTCAAATTTACCTTTTCATTTAAAATAGCATTAGCCTGTTAACAAATGTTTATATTGTATTGATTTCAACTGACACCTTATACATCAGCTATCTTTCTGTTGGCAAAGTGGGGATTCCTTTATTTTAAAATGTTCTTGATCTACTTGTCAACCGAAAGTAACAAGAAAAAGGAGAAAATCCAAACCAGCAAAAATGAAGGAAGCAAATGGGGACAGAGGGTTTGAGCTAAAATTGTTGAACTCGATATGGAGTATGGAGGCTGAAAAGTGAAAATTCTGAGGATCAGATTTGACTCCTCAGGCTTATATTGTGCCTCACTGGAACACTGCAGGAGGCCGAGAACAGACATCACTGACAACAGGTGGTGAATTAGGCAACTGGAAGCTAGGGTCACACATGCAGACTAAAAAGAGGTATTTCTCAAGGTGGTCACCCAACTTGTGTTTTATCTCTCGAATGTGAAGGAGACTGCATTGTAAGCAGAGAATACAGTATACTAAGTTGAAAGTAGTACAGCAAAATTGCTATTTCACTTGGAAGATGTGTTTGGGTCCTTGGACGATGGGAAGGTACGAAGTAGTCAGTGCAACTTCTGCAATTGCATGGAAAGGTGCCATGCGGTGTTTGGGATGGCTGAGCAGTGAAATAATGTGTCACAGAGTGAATGGTTCCTTCAGAATGTGAAAAGGGCAGTGGAAGATATGTTTGATGGTGATTGGAGATTGTGCAAACTGGAGATTGTGCAAACCCAGGGATTTTGATATCCTTCTCCCAGAACCCAAACTGCAATGTGTGGAAGCTTCTAATGAGTTGAAGGTTCAGTTTTGTGTGCTCCTCGTGCTGGAAGGTGAGGTCAAACTGAAACTCTATCATTGTTCTGGAAGAGAGGGGAAGAGGTGAGAGTGAAGTGGAATGGATACTGTCAACGACCTTTCCATGAAATATGCTCATGATTCTGCCATTCATAACTCCACTAGACACATCTTTTAAGTAGTTGTCTTTCTTAGTACCACTCCCTTTAGCCCTGCACTATGAATCAATTCTTTTGTCTTTAATCTTCTCATGCTTCCCACCCTATCACAGACCATTCCTTTATTTTTCTTCCTGCATTTCCCCCTTTAACTTAAGACCTATTACATTTCCAACTTTCTCCAGTTCAGATGAAATATTACTGTCCTGAAATATTAACTTTCTGTCTTCAGAGATGTTGCCAGACTTACTAAGTATTTCCAGCATTTTCTGCTTTAATTTCAGATTTCCAGAACTTGCAGTATTATACTTCTGTATTAGGTGTACGATTTGTGTGGGTTATTATTAAAATTATCTTAAGCTCTATAATTTTGAGTTAGTAAGCAACAAGTACCGTTTCTAGTTTTAATGCTTCTGCATCATCAAGAAGACCTCCAGCCATTAAAGCGTGAATTGTGTCCCTGGCACTGTTCAGCACAGTTCGGACTGCCTGTCTAGTCTTTACTGATATTGCTATCTCTGGGTGGTCACGTTGCAGAAGACCTAAACAAATAACAGAACTATTATCTGCACATAGTTTTACAAAACCTGTAACAAATAGGAAGACTGACATTTATATAGCACCTTGCATGTCCTTACAAAGTACTTTACAATCAACTAATATGTTTTTTTAAAGTATAGTCACTTTCATAATATAGAAAACATGGCAGCCAATTTGCTCCCACAGAGATCAAAGTGATGACATGATCTGTTCTTTAGTGATCTCGATTGAGAATTAAATATTGGTCAGAATGCCAGGAATAAGTGTCCTATATCTATTTGAAATTATGTCATAGGATCTTCTGCATCCACCTGAGAGAACAGATGGGAACCTCAGTTTAATGTCTCATTCAAAAAATGGGCAGGATTGTCCCAAAATTGCAGAGTGCAGGATCAGGCGAGAACAGGTGATTGTGCAACAGGTGATCAAGAAGGCAAATGGGATGTTGGCCTATATCGCACGGGGGATAGAATATAAAAGCAGAGATGTCTTGCTGCATCTGTACAGGGCATTGGTGAGGCCGCAGCTGGAATACTGTGTGCAGTATTGGTCCCCTTATTTGCGGAAGGATACATTGGCCTTGGAGGGAGTGCAGAGAAGGTTCACCAGGTTGATACCAGAGATGAGGGGTGTTGATTATGAGGAGAGACTGAGCAGATTGGGTTTGTACTCGTTGGAATTTAGAAGGCTGAGGGGGGATCTTATAGAGACCTATAAGATAATGAAGGGGCTGGATAGGGTAGAGGTGGAGAGATTCTTTCCACTTAGAAAGGAAGCTAGAACTAGAGGGCACAGCCTCAAAATAAAGGGGGGTCAGTTTAGGACAGAGTTGAGGAGGAACTTCTTCTCTCAGAGGGTGGTGAATCTCTGGAATTCTCTGCCCATTGAAGTGGTGGAGGCTACCTCGTTGAATATGTTTAAATCACGGATAGATGGATTCCTGATCGGTAAGGGAATTAGGGGTTATAGGGATCAGGCGGGTAAGTGGAACTGAACAACTTCAGATCAGCCATGATCTTATTGAATGGCGGGGCAGGCTCGAGGGGCTAGATGGCCTACTCCTGCTCCTATTTCTAATGTTCTTAAAAGCTGTGTAAAACTCGCTGGTTTCACAGATGCCTTATCACGCCTGAGCAAACAGCATTTTGTGCCATTTCGAAGTGCAGGCAAGGATAACACAGTCAGCTGGGGGAGCAGGACCTAAACTCACCAGCAAAGCTGGGATTCAGAGATCGGACGCCTCCGATTTCAAAGTAAAGTTAAAGGGCCCGCCACAAACATCGGGATCTCCCTACCCCAGGGACACTGGGACCCCCGATAGACATATCCCAATCTTCACATGTAGAGGAGCAATTCCCCCCACTGAAAGATATTTTTAAAAGGGTTGTTTGATTGCTTTAAGAGATCACATGATCTGATGATATCATTAAGGTGTGTGATGATTCTGTGCCTTTGAAAAATGTGTTTGTGCCATGTTTCTTGTACAGGATTTTTTTTTAGGAGTCAGTTCTATTTACCATTGCCACTTTGTCTATAACCTGCAGCTTACATGTCGATGCTGCAGCAGCATAATTGATCCTAGTTGCTGGATGTTTGTCTTAACCTGGGCTAATGCAGTGTTGTTATTTTTGTATTTTTTCCTGGGGCTTTTGAGAGTGGGGTTTGATTATGTTGATTGACAGGAAACTTATGTGACTGGGTGGGGCTAGGCTCATGAAGTGACATCCTGGGATCTTTAGAGAGAAGTAGCTCTCTGCCAGTTTCTTTCCCCTCTGGAGATTGGATACTGGGACCTGCCAAAAAACAAGTCTCTTTCTCTGAGGTTCTGCTGTTTGAAAATAGATCTTTCTCTGGAGGTTGTTGTATGGGATTTAAGAGATAGGTGTCTTTCTGTATCTCTGTCCAGAGTGGTTAAAATGCTGGAAACCTCTCATCCATGTGAGTCTTTATGATTTTGTACTAACTGTTTCTGAAGAAGGATGTATGTCTGTGGGGATATTGCTTAAATTGGAACTAGACAGATTGCTAGTTGTTAAGAATTATATCTTGTCATGTTCAAGTATTTCAATTGGTAAAAGTTATGCTAATTCTTTTGTCATATTTTAACTGTTGTTAAATAAAGTTTGTTTTAATAAAAGCTTTATTAAAACCCCCTAACTATGCCCCTAGTGGGTTAATAGAATCCCACCTGGAGTGAAACACCTTATGCTCGCACTAATGCTAAAATCAAAAAAAGTTGGGGTCTAGGCTAACTTCATAATATACCTTGGAGTTTCTGATCTGGTCCCTAACAGATGTTTGTAGAGGCTGTTGTTTTACTTTAAGCTTGTACGCTGTGCAAGAAATCTGTTTTTGTTATTTGAATCTATGTGTGCAAACCACAGCTTTTACTTTTTGTGTAAAATCCGCAACTCCGAACATAGTTAGGGGATTACAAAAAGAAAATTGGAGACAATTTCTTACTGAATTCAAACCAAAGATGAACTAGTTTGGCGACGATATGCTAACCAATTGTTGTCATCTCAAAATGATTTCTCAGAATCATCTACAGAAGTACCAATTTCTTTAATCCACAGTGTTGTGAATATAATTGTGGAAGACCTGGTTGTATCTGAGTTGTCTGAAGTTTGTGTCTCTGCTGCTTTACCAAGTAGGAATGATAAAGACTTAGTTCCAATAGAACAAGTGACTACTCAAGTTCTAAAGTATATTTCTAGGGTCAAGGACAGCCAAATTCCAGAACATCACATACAAAGAGGAATAGATGGCCTCCTGATCGACTTTCATACTAACTGCTTATAATGACTAATGAAGCACAGTACTGTGTCTAGAGTACTATTGATCCTATGTGTAATATTGTAAAAGGGTTGCACGGTTGCTTTAAGAGTTGATCAAATGATTTGATGATGATGTCATGAGGGTGTTTGCAGAGGCAGCTGATATTTTTTAAGCTTGTATTCAATGTAGTGCAGAGACTTTCAGTAAATCTGTTGTTGTTGGTTTGAATTTACGTGTGTAAACCACAACCTTTTCTTTTTGTTAAAAACCACAGCCCCCAACATCGTTAGGATAGTGTGATGGGTATTCATAAAGACACCAGCAAATTAAAGACCCCAGTAAATCTGATGGTTAAAAGAGCTAACTCTGTATCAGACTAAGGACTGTGGGAGCAGCAAAGGGCAGGATGCGCAGCAATGGAACAAACACAGAAATTGATTGGGTAGTGGCTGTTGCTATGCTTTGAACAGTCAGTGATTGAACGCTGATCCCTGTGTTTCGTGTTCCTGGGAGAATTACGACCCTCTGACAGAGGCACGGCTCTCAGTATTCATGATCAAAAAGACAGAGATTGAAGCAAGACGGCAAGTCCTGGACTCAGAGACATCAGAACAAAGTTGCTTGAGAGGGAATCTGATCAGTTTGCTTTGCCGGGGTAGTATCTCTAAATCCAAGTCATGAGTTTGGATATCTTGTGAAGTTTTAATACCTTTTAAATACGGAGTAGGTCAGAGGTTAGTATAATGAAGTTTGATGCCTGGTGTAATTTTGTGGTAGCTTGGTACAGGACAATAAAGGTGATTTGTTGTACAATAATTTGAGAGTTTAAGTGTCTTTGTCCACAGCATCGGTTGACCTGAGTTTGAGGCAACAGGGGAACATCTATCATGGCCAGAAACAATGGTGTTAGGCTATATAATATTAATATACATTTAAACTCATGGAAATCAGGTTCACACCAAGAAACTGATCGCGTCACCAGCGGGGGGGGGGGGGGGGGGGGGTGTGTGTGTGTGTGCAAGATCTCAAACAGATCTCGCCACCACAAATCCCATTATGGCCCTTTGGCGAGTTTTAGCGGCCATAAAGGGATTTACGCCTGCAACAAACAGGCCTTGAGAATCGCGCTCAGCAATCCTGATAATAGAGCACGTTATCAGTAGTCACTGTAAATAAAGTGTCAGCCTAGGTTTGTGTGTTCAAATCTCTGTAATGAAGTGTGATGGCACCTATCTCTGTAATAAGACTCAAATCCAGAACCTTCAAATTCAGAGAGAAGAGTGCTACCAACTGAGCCGCAGCTGATAACAACACATTTAATTCTACATATCTGGATCGCTACACATGACAATTAACGTGTAGGAAATTAAGAAACACTGGTTAAATTTCACAAAATTCAGTGCAAAATATTATGCTTATTTTAAAATTGTGAATCTGATCTGATCCAAGTAGAATAGAAGAGATAAATTGTCTGGTCCTGCCCACCATGAAAATTGTTGCTGACAGTGCAGAAAATTTGATGGACAATTTAAAGGTCCATTGACCTCAGGAAGGATTTTCCAGTCTTGGGACAGGTACGAATGGAAAATCCCGCTCATAGCATTTGAGTGAATACGGGTTGGCAGTTAGCAAAGAGATTTGTTGTTAGAAGACAATGTAGGGTAAGTGTTTGTATCAAAGTAATCTTTATACTTTGTGTAACACGAAAAGTATATTGAGCAATTACATGCATCAGATGCATACATTTATTATATCCTTATTAAAGCATTCAAAATTAAGTTTATTTTTAATATAACATTTTACCAGGCTACCGTGGAAGAGCATTTGAGGAAGAGCTTCAAACTTCCCCTTATCAGCTGAAAGAATGACCTGACAAGACTTCATGGAGACGATTCTCCCAGCCCACTGCACTGTTCGAGTAGCGCAGTGGGCCGGGAGACATCAGCCGGGGCCTTCTTGCGGGCTTCCCACTGGGCGTCATGGCCTCCATACGTCTCCGAGACCAAGCTTTCTTGCTTGATCAGCTCTACGCCGGTAATCAGTCTGGAGCTGAATACAATATAGAAATCATGATTTCCATATGATTAGCGGGCCTGGGACTGAATTCTACACGCTTGCGTTCCCCCCCAATGCCAGGAGTGGTTCACTCCAGCGGGATTTACTCCTGCTCCCCACTAATGGGGAACAAGTGGCCCAACCCCACTGGAGGGGAGAGAGGTCATTGAGTCTCTCCTAGAGATTGGGGGTATGAGGGGTGCCCATGGCAGCACCAGCCTGGCACCCTGGCAGTGCCCAAGGGGCACCTTGGCATTGCTCACTGGGCATTGGGCAGTGCCAAGGGGACAGGGCCAAAAGGGTGGAGCCTACAGGGGTAGTCAGTAGGCGCAGGGGGATGGGACCTGTTGCCACTCTGCAATTGTAGCTTTGGAAGAAGGGTCAGGGGTCAGGGAGATTGGGGCTGGCCGGGGGTGGGGGGGACATAGGGGCTAGCATGAGGAGGTTTGAGGAGGCCAGCGATTGGGGGTTAGGGGTGTCAGAAGGCCAGCAATGGGGGAGGGGGGGGGTTGTGGGGCTGGCCAGTCAACGCACTGGTCAGAGATCGGGGGGGTGGGGGGCACTGCGCATGCACCAATCTCTGCTCTGACAGATCAGTGCATGCACAGTGGCCCACTCAGCTCTACGCTGCGAACCTCTTGGGCAGGAACAGGCCCCGCCCCCATATTTCCAGATTGAATCATACAAGGGCACTCCGTGATCCACGACAGCATGGCCATGCCAGAACAAATCTCCTAAAATCTACAGAAGGCTGCAGAATGCATCAATTCAAGTAGAGACCATCTCCCTGTGCAACTGGTAGCTTGCAATGCCAAGCAACCTTTCTTTCCATTGACCATACAGAACTTCTGCTGTCTTGTTTGTGAAATTTACTCATTTGTAGGAAAGCCTGTAATCTGATCTCAAAATGGCTTCCTCTGCCCTCTTCCCTAAAGCAAAGTTAAACAGATTAACCTTGCATTTAGGTAGAAATGCTGATAGCTAATCTTGATCACAACTCTGTTTCATCTTAGAGGTAAATGGATAATTTACAACACAGCTGTTTACATATTGATATCTGCAGTACCTATCAGGGAATTTGGGAGACTCAGGCTTTGGTGGCAGTGTCATTTAATCAGCAGGAAAATGGCAAGAGGAGACTGTGGTAAACCACTGTTAAGCTTATTGTCTGTGTGTGTGTGTGACCCCTGCCGGCCCTGCCTGAGACTCCTCCCCCCGGTCCAGGTATAAAGGTGACTGCTCCCAACCTACCTGCCTCAGTCGCTGGACCAGTTCATCAGCATGGGTGTGCTCCAAGTCTTTTGCGAATAAAAGCCTATTTGTTCTTGCATACAAACTAGTCTTTGCTTGATTGATAGTGCATCAATTTTATTTGCAAAAAGTTTTGGGATGGAGCAGATACTAAAACCCGATAGATTAGAATTGGATCCTCAAGCCGTAGGAGCCTCTAACAGCTTCGATCACTGGCTGCGATGTTTTGAAACTTTCCTCACCGCCTCCGCCTCCGTCGTCCGGACCGAAACCGACAAGCTACACGTGCTCCACGCCGGTTAAGCGATCAAGTATTCTCGATGATTAGAGACGCTGAAACTTACGAGGATGCGATCAAACTTTTAACAGGCCAGACTAATGTAATCTATGTCAGACATCTTCTGGCTACTCACAGCCAACAGCCAGGAGAATCGGGCGACCAATTCCTGCGTGCGTTGCGGGCACTTGGCAGGGCCTGCAACTGCAAGGCCGTAACAGCTGCCCAAAACACTGAGGACTTGATCAGAGATGCCTATGTCACGGGTATCAGGTCAAACTATATCCAACAATGACTGCTGGAACAGGGTGGGCTGGATCTACAAAAGACTATAGCGCTTGCCGACTCATTAGAGGTGGCCTTCCGTAATCTCGGGACCTACACCCCCGACCACAGGGGCGCATCGTGGACGCCGCAGTCGCCACCATCTCTGTACTCGGGAGGGTCGCAGGCCTACGCCACGCCATGTCCCACCAATGACCCGACCGCTGCAGCAGTCTCTGGAGGCCCAAAGTGCTACATCTGCGGCCTGGGGAAGCACCCCCGACAACACTGCCCGGTGAAGGATGCGATCTGCTCCGGGTGTAGAAAGAAGGGCCATTACGCGAAGGTATGCAGGGCGAAGTCGACCTCCAAGCCCAGTAGCGCCGTGTGCGACCCGCCATCTTGGACGCCTTCAGCCGCATGTGAGCCGTGCGGGCCACCATCTTGGATGCCTTCAGCCGTGTGTGAGCCGTGCGGCCCGCCATCTTGGACGTCTTCAGCCGCGTGTGAGCCGTGCGGGCCGCCATCTTGGAGGCCTTCATCCGCGTCGCAAAATCCAATGGTGGCTTCGGTTACGCTGGACCAATCCAGGCCTCACCAACTCGCCAGGTCCACAATGGACATCGAGGTAAACGGTCGCACTACAAACTGTTTATTTGACTGTGGGAGTACGGAGAGCTTTATTCACCCTAACACAGTGAGTCGCTACGCCCTTTCAGTACTGCCAGTGAAGCAAACGATCTCCATGGATTCAAAGTCCCACTCAGTGGATGTCCTCGGGTACTGCGTGGTGACCCTGACTGTACGGGGCACAGTGTACAAAAACTTCAGGCTCCTTGTGCTGCCACAACTCTGCGCTGCAGTACTCCTGGGGCTAGATTTCCTGTGTCACCTTAAGAGTGTCACCATGGAGTATAATGGGCCTTTTCCCCCGCTCTCTGTTTGCAATCACCAGTTCTTAGATCGCCCACCACGCACCACCTGAAGCCTCTCGACCCTTAAAGTCGCCCTCCCTCACTGTTTGAAAATCTCACCCCCGACTGCAAGCCCATCGCCACCAAGAGCAGACAGTACAGTGCTGGAGACAGGGCTTTTATCAGGTCCGAAGTACAACAGCTCCTAGGGGAGGGAATCATCGAGGCCAGTACCAGCCCCTGGAGAGCCCAAGTAGTAGTTGTTAAGACTGGGGAGAAACATCGCATGGTCATTGACTACAGTCAGACCATTAACCGCTACACGCAGCTGGACGCGTACCCCCTTCCCCGCATATCTGACATGGTTAATCAGATTGCGCAATATCGGGTGATCTCCACCATCGACTTAAAATCTCCATACCACCAGCTCCCTATCCGCCCGGAAGACCGCCAATATACTGCCTTCGAGGCGGATGGCCGCCTCTATCACTTCCATAGGGTCCCCTTCGGCGTCACCAACGGGGTCTCAGTTTTCCAGCGTGAGATGGACCGAATGGTAGACCAGAACGGGCTGCAGGCCACCTTCCCGTACCTGGATAACATCATCATCTGCGGCCATGATCAGCAGGACCACGACGCCAACCTCCACAAATTCCTCCACATCGCCACACTCCTAAATCTGACCTATAATAAGGAGAAGTGCGTATTCCGCACACGCCGCCTCGCCATCCTTGTTGTGGAAAACGGGGTCATCGGTCCCGACCGCATGCGTCCCCTCCTGGAACTACCCCTCCCCACCAGCCTCAAAGCACTGAGGAGATGCCTGGGCTTCTTCCCGTATTACACCCAGTGGGTCCCCAATTATGCGGATAAAGCCCGTACGCTCATCAAATCCACCTCTTTTCCCCTGACGGCAGAGGCCCGCCTGGGCTTCGACCGCATCAAAGCAGACATCGCGAAGGCCACGATGCACGCTGTAGACGAATCCATCCCGTTCCAGGTGGAGAGCGATGCGTCTGACTTCGCCCTAGCCGCCACCCTTAACCAGGCGGGCAGACCCGTGGCCTTCTTCTCACGAACCCTCCAAGGCCCTGAAATTCGACACTCCTCTGTCGAGAAGGAGGCCCAAGCCATAGTGGAAGCTGTACGGCACTGGCGCCACTAGCTGGTAAACGATTCATCTTACTCACGGTCCAACGCGCAGTTGCATTCATGTTTAACAACACTCAGCGGGGCAAGATCAAAAATGATAAAATATTGAGGTGGAGAATCGAGCTTTCCACCTACAATTACGACATCTTATACCGGCCCGGGAATCTCAATGAGCCCCCAGACACCCTGGCCCGGGGAATATGTGCCAGCACACAAATAGACCAATTGCAGACTCTCCACAACGACCTCTGCCACCCAGGGGTCACCAGGCTTTTTCACTTCATTAAAACCCGTAACCTGCCCTACTCCATTGAGGAAGTCAGGTCTATAGCCAGACACTGCCAGGTCTGCGCAGAGTGCAAGCCGCCCTTCTATTGGCCAGACAGAGCACACCTCATAAAGGCCACCCGCCCTTTCGAACGCCTAAGCTTCGACTTCAAAGGCCCCCTCCCCTCTTCTGACCGCAACATATACTTCCTCAACGTCATTGACGAAGATTCACGTTTCCCCTTCGCAATTCCCTGCCCGGATATGACCTCGGCCACGGTCGTCAGGGCCCTGCACAGCCTCTTCACCCTGTTCGGTTTCCCTAGCTATATCCACAGCGACCGGGGATCCTCCTTTATGAGTGATGAGCTGCGACAGTACCTGCTCTCCAAAGGCATAGCCTTGAGTAGGACCACCAGCCACAACCCCAGGGGGAACGGACAGGTAGTGAGGGAGAACGCGACAGTCTGGAAGGTCGTTTTACTAGCTCTGAGGTCTAAAGGTCTTCCAGTCACCCGCTAGCAAGAGGTCCTCCCTGATGCACTACACTCGATTAGATCACTCCTTTGCACAGCTACCAATGCTACCCCTCATGAAAGAATGTTTGTTTCTCCCAGGAAGTCCTCCTCGGGGACCTCACTACCATCGTGGCTGACGTCCCCAGGCCCTGTCCTGCTCCAGAAGCACGTGAGGACCCTTAAGTCGGACCCCCTGGTTGAAAGGGTCCAGCTCCTCCACGCCAACCCCCAATACGCCTATGTGGCGTACCCCGACGGGCGGGAGGACACGGTCTCCATTCGAGACCTGGCACCCGCAGATGCCCCAGGGACCACGACGACCCACAACCCCACACCCCCAACCCCCGTATACAGAACGCCTGAGCTCCAGGAGCCGCCACCATGCACCCGACAATTGGAAGGGACTACAGACGACTCGAGCGACTATGGCCTGGCACCTGAACCAACACCGCGACCACCGGAACTGACACCACAACCGGCACTACGGCGGTCGCAGCAGCAGATCAGGCTCCCAGAGAGACTGAATTTGTAAATTTGTAATTCTGTGAATATCGTTCCACCCAACTCACCCCCGCCGGACTCGTTTTTAAAAGCGGGGGTGAATGTGGTAAACCACTGTTAAGCTTATTGTCTGTGTCTGTGTGACATGCCTGGGCATGCCCCTGCCGGCCCTGCCTGAGACTCCTCCCCCCCTGGTCCAGATATAAAGGTGACTGCTCCCAACCCCCCTGCCTCAGTCGCTGGACCAGTTCATCAGCATGGGTGTGCTCCAAGTCTTTTGCGAATAAAAGCCTATTTGTTCTTGCATACAAACTAGTCTTTGTTTGATTGATAGTGCATCAGAGACCTTACCACATTCCTGCCCCTACCCTGATGTGTCATTAGTGGAAAGGCCCTTTTCGCTCCAATAGCCCACTTAAGGGCCTCATCCCACCACAGGTATTAGCAGAGTCAGGTGGGACCATACAAGAGGTACAAGCAAGCCCTGGAATGACTGCATGTGGGCTGGGGATGGGGGGAAAGGGTACTTTATTCAAAGGTATTTAATGCTAGATTGAGGCACCCAGTCTCAGGAAGAGTGTGCCACGTTTTGCCATCACTCGCCTGTGCCTGGGTCCTTCCCAGATCTTAGGCCTCAGATCAGTGTAGTACCAGCAACTCTAGGTGCATGTGTCTTCCCCTTGGGGTCCATTGGAGTGTTAACTGCCTGAGTGACGCTATCTTACATTCTGTCTTCAGGGTCTACTCATTGTGAACTCAGAGACTGCTGCTGCTAATCCAAGCATACATACTTTGCATTTTTTTCTCAGTAAAACAATCAAAGCTTTCCTTTAATCTCTGCAATCAAACTACCCAGGCTCACTGTCAGGCAATTTCAGCACAGATCACATGTATCCTTTCATTTACCCTAAGTTTAAAATCATAGTCCCAAGATAGAATAACCTTGTAAACCTCATAGTTTTAACAACTGCACCAGAAAAAGTATGGCATGCATCAAGAAAATAAAAAGCTCAGTGTGGAAAGGAATCAGATTATCCTGGGTAGTCAATTAATCTTCTCAATTCAAAAATTGCATTCACAGCATGTTTCTCCAGTGAAATTGTCTGCATAACATATTTGATCAAATTAAATGAATATCTTAGACCAAGAAAAAAAGGCAGAAATTTAACTGCCAGTGGGAGGGAGACTTTGGTATGGGTGCAGGGATAAATCCCTGAAAAGGGGTGTTGGGTCAGGAACCAGACATAATTTGACACCTTGAGTGTGACCCAGACAGGGTTGCAGCTATCAAGAACGTTATTAAAATATGTAAACAGGTAAGTAACTATGAATTTAACCCTACATTCTGGCTTCTGTTGGTGGAAGAGTTTCTGGAGCTCTGTACACAATGGTGAATGCTTGTTCAGTGAAACTGACAAGTCTTCAAACAGTGAAGTTGAAGAACTGTAGCCATGGTTGGGTCACAGGCTGCTGCTCACAGTGCTTCTTTTGAGAGTATACTGCTAACTGGTGATTTTCCACTTGTTGGAAGTCAGTACACCTGTCTTACACTTCACTCACATCGATCTGAACTTTCCTGCTGTCAGTCTTCATTACAGCATAGGAGAAGCACATGCAGCTCTACCTCACACGTTTGATGAGGAAGAGGACAACTCCAGCTGCTTTCTCAGTCACTTTCCACTTCATAGCACATTGGGGATAGGCACGGGAAGCAGCTTGAAGGTGAGATCTCCAATGTAGGGTCCACAGAATATGTCTCAGGAGGTTTGGATTTTCAGGACCAGTGGATCAGGAGAGCATGCTGTTAACTTGACAATCACTGGAGGATCCCACCAGTAACACCCCCTCCCCACCCCCATCAATCCTCTCTCTTTCCTGCCCTCCTGAATAGCCTGCTGCATTTTCTGCAGGTTCCAGGGACCACACTTCAGCTGTTCACTTCCTCTGCCACATCCATGCACGCAGTCTTGGATTGGCCAATTAAGGGCCTCTTCCCACTAGTACAGTAATGTTACCAGCCACATGGGGAAATTACCAAGTAAAGTCTGGTGATCTTCCAGCAGGCTTGAGAGGAGGCCCTCTTATTCAGACACTCTTTGCCATGGGTGGAAATTTGATTAGAGGAAATTGAAAAGACAATTATGGGAAAGGTGGGTATGGTTTGGAAAGGTGACAACATGTTCAAGAACTTTGGGAAAGAAAGGAAGGTTGGAGATGGTGATTTTGAGCCTGCATGGGAATGTTGATACAGTTGGAAAAGAAGGCTATTCTCAAATCCAAGATTGTTTTCTTGATTTTCCACGTCCCTCACTGGTGAAGTGACGAGGTTTACATCCACAAAGGGTAAGAACCTCATTTTAATTGAATCAGCCAGTCCCCCCACCACATGATCCCCCTGCCATCAGTGAATATTCAAACCTCGCCAACATGCTTACAACAGCTTTTTAAAAATGCGATTCAGTTGAGGGGATCCCCCGGGGCAGAAAATAGAGCCCCCAGGGAAAAGGGACATGACAAGGCAGTGCCCTGGCACTGTCCTTTGGCACAAGTTGCCACTGTCAGGCTGGCAGTACCAGCCTGTGCCAGGGGGCAGTGCCAGGAGTGGGCCCCCTGGGCAGCCTCATGTGAGGGGCTCCCCCTACGTGTTGGGGAGGGCTGATACTTGTGAGGGGAGAAAGAGTGTCCACGAGACTGCGATGGTCAGAGAAGCAGTTTCCCCAATGCCTACAAGATGGGGGGCGGGTTGGGTAGGAAGAGGTTGTCCCGATGCCTGCAAGGAGGTTGCGGAGGGGGGGGGGCATTTGCAAAGGGGGGGTGTCCCAATGTTAGCATTAAGGGGGGGAGGCTAGACCTGTCACTTATGCTGTGGTGGGGGTGAGAAGCTCCTGATGCTTGTAAGGGGGATCCTAATGTTTAGGTCGGGGGAGGCATTCTGTTTCTGTGTTGATCAGGGCGTCTGACTCGATGTCAAAAAATATAGCAGGAAAAGCCGGCAGTGGAGCCAGAGGGGTACACCTACTTTTCCCACCTGAGTTGACATTTAGCCAAAAAAAGAGAAAATTCTGCCCAGAATCATTAACAAGGTCAGCTAACATGGGGACCAAGGGGCAAAGTTGTTTTGTGCATGCTCCAAACTAGGAAGATTATATTGCATACGGGAAAATATTCCACTTCTTTGGGTTATCCTTGGTTTGTCTTCAAAGAGAAGACAACATTTGACACTGACTAAAATGTCAGCTATAATACCAATGGGAAGCTGACATTCTGAAAAAAGGGGGAGAGTTCTAATTAGATGATAATCATTTGGTTCGACATCACCTAGTATTGAAATTTTTCACAAGTCGAAAGTCATCATCACCAGTTAGTATCACTGACTTGATAATACTAATTAATACCAGTTTTTGTACATTGATACTAGTTAAAATTAAGGTATTTTTAATAGCCTTGGCAGCACCGAGATAAAATTCATACAGTGTATTACCAGAGTGTGAAAGGATTGGGAATATGCGTCAAATTTTTGAATATCTCTAGACAGTCTGGCAACAAAGTGTCGCTGAAACTACCACAATTTTCCTCCCATGAATGTACTTTACCATCATCACCATGCTAAAAATGACCCTGCCATCTTTCACTGAAGCAGGACATATGGCTAAGTAATGAATGAATTTCCCTGCATTTCCATCCATGTATTTCCTATGAAAATCATTGCGACTGTAAAGCCTGTATGACACTGCACAGCTAAGGAGAGATCAGTAGATGAAAGTTTCCATCACAGTACAATTCTGTAACACAGTTTTGGTTGGAGAAATTTCCAAATTGCAGTTTCTGAGCATTTATGAGAGTACTTTGCAAAACATGCTTCAGATTTACAGCAAGCACATGGAATTCCATTGTTTCTGTCCTTTGACGAGGATGGTAAGGACATATAAGAAATAAAGGTAGAAGCCAAAAGAATGAACAACAAGTAGGTAAAATCTAACTCATTGTTATTCTCAAGACAAAGGGCTGAATTTTTGGCTCCTGCCAGAGTGAGAAAGGAGGCGATTAGGGGCAAAAAAATACTGATGCCAAGTGATATGCCAGCTTCCTAATGCTGTTCCTAATACTGACCATGTTCATCAGGGTAGGGATGCGTCTCTGGTGCCACACAAGTAGCTATAAAAATCTCATTTGAAAGTCTCATCAGGTAAATCCAAAATAGAGGATTCAACTCCCTGAACATGGTAGCAGTGATGTTGGCCATCTTACTATGTCTGTGTATGCATGTAACTATCAGGTTAGTCGCAATGTGTTCATTCTCTGAGGATACAGGATACCTTAAATGTTCAGCCATGATACTACATCAAGGCACGTGAGATGAGATTGGGTCCCCTTGTCAAACTTTATGGAATTCAAGCACTGAGGACAGAAAGAAACAGGCATGGGAAGTATTAGGATCATTGCTGAACAGACTATTTGAATTCTTAAGTTCCATTTCTGGTGTCCAGACAATTCAGGCCAACTTCTGCAGTGCAGTTTAAGAGTTTCCAGAATTCTTCTGGTTTGTTACATCTTCTATAATTTGGCCATTAGAGATAATTTGGCTTTCTAAGATCAGAAAATAAAGAAAAGGTTCTGAAGGTAACAGCAACCACCACAACGCCCCCCCGCCCCCCCCTCGCCCCCTCCAATGACAAAAGAGCTCAGGAGAGTGGAACTGTATCCAGTCAACTGTTGCGAGCAGCAAATGTCATTACCAATTTCTTCCAAAGAGGGATTATGCTATTTGTATGACACAATAAAACTCTTCACCGTCTCTCTTTCAGACATCTATTCAGCAAACTGATAATAACTTTAATATCCTCTCTGAGGTGCACTGAATCTATTTGGCAGGTAGTTAACTGGAACTCTCAATCTTGGCATTAGTTCAATATGACATGAATTGCAAACGGGCATAGGTATATTCATTTTTTAATGTTAGTATGTAGCAAACCATGCATTCAATCAAGAATTATAACCCAGCCAGCTGTTTATTTTTCAGTCATTTTGTCATCACTCAGTGTATTCCATCAATATATTTCAATCAGTGAATATCAAAATGACAGAATTCAATTATCTTTGACAATTATTTATTGAAAACAGTTTGAGAAAACATGAATTTGCGGCTGCTTTAATTTTTACATGAAAATTACAGCACCACTAGATATCAAAGAGTAACAATACAATTCTTGGGTGGAAATCTGCATTTTTGAGACCAAGGGGTCATTTCCGGAGAGAGGTTGAATAAATCACTTAAATATATGGTGTACCGAATTTAAATGAAATTAGCGAGCCCGGGATGCAAACGTCGGGGCTCACTTGCCTTTGTGGCCTTGCTGGGAGGGGTTAATTCCGGCAAGGAAAACACCTGGTCTCCATGAATGGTCGTGATGGCGTCGGCAGTGTGGAGGCCATGGAGGCCTGCCCGGCAGGTTGAAGGCAAGGGGGGATGGCCCTTGGGCAGTGCCAGTTTAGCACCCCGGGACGGCCCACTAGGCAGTGTCAGGGGAAAGGGCCTGATGGGACGGGGCCTACAGGGGGATGAGTCGATCAGGTAAGGAGGGGGGCCCGCTGCCACTCTGCATGCAATCAGTTGGGGGGGGGGGGAAAGAACCCTGCAAGCAATTGGTGGTGGGGGGGAGGCGGGGTGACTGGTCTGGGCAGTGTTTGGGGGTGATATATCTGAGGGGGAGCGGGGGGGGCACGTGCAATCGGACATAAGTCCCCAGATTGCTGGGGGGGGGGGTGGGGGGCATGTTTTGTTGAGGCCGGCAGCAGCAAAAGAGAGTGGGCAGATCTCTCTCTCAGGCTTGTCAGCTCTCTGCCAGTTGCCATTGCGCATGTGCAGCGTCAGAGGTCCGCACATGTGCAATGGCTCCCTCTGCTGCTGCAGCAGCCTTCCTCGTGAGTTAAGCTCCTCCCCCTCCCTCAAGTGGTTAGAAATAGTCTAGTCCATATTTTTCCTACTCTGAGTGTATAAGACTCCAGCACCACTGGACTCACCCAAAAAAGGAATCCAAGACTCTCCCGTTTTCACGCTAGCTGGCACTTTGAATTTTTCTCATAAGATCTCATAAGTGTGTTAGCGGGTGGCTCCAGCAGTGCCTTTCCACTGGCCAGAATGGCAGGGTCCCGTGTCAGATCCTGCACTTGGAACCTCAATAATTATGCACAAGTGAGTTCCCCTCTTAATCCCCTGGCGGGCTGCGAGCTGATTCATCTCCTGCTGTCAGCTGGCGGGCTCAAAGGTCTCAGTGCCATATTTAAACACCAGTCCAGTATACTCATATCACTCTCTCCAGCCCACCTGTCTTCACCAGACCATATAGAATGTCAGCAACCCAGAGGAAAAGGCTAGGCAGCCTCGAGAAGAAGTCTGTTCCTTAATGAAGGCATCAAGGAGCCCTAGCAAAACTGGAATCAATGGGTATAAGGGGGCAAACGCTCTGCTGGTTGGATTCACACCTGGTACATAGGACAATGGTTGTGGTTGTGGAAGGTCAGTCATCTCAGCTCCAGGACATCTTTGCAGGAGTCCCACAGGGTAGTGTCCTAGGCCCAACAATCTTCAGCTGCTTCATCAATGATCTTCCCCCTGTCATAAGATCAGAAGTGAGGATGTTCGCCGATGATTGCACAATGTTCAGCACTATAGCTCTTTGAAAGTGGAGTCACAGATAGACAGAGTGGTGAAGAAGACATTCGGCATGCTTGGTTTCTTCACTATTCGCGACTCCTCAGATACTGAAGCAGTCCATGATCAATTGCAACAAGATCTGGACAATATCCAGGCTTGGGCTGACAAGTGGCAAGTAACATTCACCGCCCCTTGATATTCAATGATGTTACCATCACTGGATCCCCCACTGTCAACATCCTTGGGGTCACCATTGACCAGAAATTCAACTGGACTCACCATATAAACATAGTGGGTTCTATTTTATCATTTTGATTCCAAGTGCTGGGCGGACTTGAAATTGGGAGTGTTTCAGATCCGACCTTCAGGCCCGTTCTGAGACTCTCCCATATGCACTCTGCCTGCAAAAATATCAGCGATTCCGAATCGCGCTGCACAAGTCAGTGGGCGGGGCTTAACACGCCCGAAACCCTGCAGCTCCAATCAGAGCCTCCAACTGCGCATACGCAAAAAAAATGATAGAATGCTGTTCCCCTGCCACATCACTCCTGGCTGGATAATGCCTCCCCCTGGCCCCCACAGACATTGCCTCACCCCCACAACAGTACTAACCCCCTTATCCCCCCACAGCCCCACTACCTAGACCGATAGTGGCACCCACCCCCCTTCCCCCCATCGATCTCAGCAAGAGTGGCAGCAGACCCCCCTTCCCCTCCACTGATCTCAGGCAGAGTGGCAGCAGATCTTCCTTCGCCCCACTGATCTGAGGCAGAGCAGCAGCGGACTCACCTGCCCTCCCACTGATCTTAGCCAGAGTAGCAGCGGACCCCCCTTCCCCTCCACTGATCTCAGTCAGAGCAGCAGCGGACTCCCATTCCCCCCACTGATCTCAGACAGAACAGCAGCGGACCCCCCTTCCCCCCCACTGATCTCAGGCAGAGCAGCAGCGGACTCCCATTCCCCCCACTGATCTCAGGCAGAGCAGTTGCGATCCCCCTTCCCCTCCACTGATCTCAAGCAGAGCGGCAGTGGACTCACCTTCCCCCGCACTGATCTCAGGCAGGGTGGCAGCAGACTCCCTTTCCCTCCCATAGATCTCAGGCAGAGAGATTCCCCCTCCCCCACTGATCTCAGGCAGAATGAACCACCCCTTCCCCTCCCCCCTCCCACACCCCAGACCATCCTGCACAAGGCCGCCATCTCCTCCTCACTCCAATGGCTGTATGACGCCTCCCTCTTTCTCCCCGTCCCCATTCAGAGGCACTGATCCACCACCCCCCCTCCAACCACCATCAGCACACGTGCAAGTGCTCACTTGCCTTCCCCTCAATACTACCAAACAAATTGCATGTAACTTGCTGGAATGCTCTGCCAAACTGCCAGTAGCTGATCTGCCCTAATGAGGGGCAGCATCATAAAAATCCTAAGGATGGACAGGCAAGCAGGCAATGCAGGAAAAAATGGCCACACGACCAGCCCCCCGAGTTACTGAGGGCGACCTCAGGAGGCTGCTGGTTGTGGCAAAGGCGGGACATCCTTCCCCCCCAGTAGCACGCAGACCCACGGGGGCTGATGGCAATGCAGCCTGGGAGGAAGTCGCCGCCTCGGTTAGTGCCATGGCACTGGCCTCCAGAACACGGAAGCAGTGCCGCAAGAAGGTCAATGACCTCATCTGGGCAGCAAGGGTGAGTGCTTAACCCCATCTAGCATCTTCCCCCAAATCTCCCCCAGATCCTCCCACCCCCAGCATCCTGCATGATTCCAGCCCCTGATCCCCAAGCAACTCCTTCCTATCCCCCCCCCCCCCCCCAAGCTAGCACTGTGCTTGCCCTCTAAGGGTCACCACCTGATACTCTGCAGGAGTCACACCATCATTTCTTTCATGGCTCCTTCTGTCTCCACAGGAGAAGACTGACCATAACACCAAAGAGAGGGAGAAGACAGGGGGTGGTGAGCCAGACCTCCGGGTCCTCATCCCCTTTCAAGAGCGGGCACTGGAGCTGTCCAGGGAAGGGGAGACGTGGGCTGTCAGTGACAGCATGGTCAGGTTGGAGTCAAGAAGTGAGTACCCGTCAATCAATCCTCCACTCAATTTGAGATAACTTCTCGGGGGCATGGGTTTTGGGTGCGAGGGGCAAGGTTAAAAAATGTACGAGGCATGTTTATTTGCACAGAGAGGGTGGTAGGTGCCTGGAACTCGCTGCTGGGGGAGGTCGCAGAGGCAAATATGAGAGTGACCTTTAAAGGGCGTCTTTACAGCTATGTGAATGGGATGGGAATAGAGGCATATAGTCCCTGCAATGGTAGGGAGTTACAATTCAGATGGGCAGCCTGGTTGCTGCAGGCTTGAAGGGCCAAAGGGTCTGTTCCTGTGATGTAATCTTCTTTGTGCTTTGTTCCATGTTCAATGGAAAAATGTGAATCACGTTTTTTGCATCCCGGATTCCTCTCCCTCCCTTGCACTTAACCTTGTGCCCTGGGTTGCAGGGACAGATCCGGATACCCCAGGGCCATCTGGCATCCTGGCCCCCACTGTGGCTACCGCCCACCCTGCTCCAGACAGCTCGGACGAGTCCTCGGAGGAAGCAGGTGAAGGGACCTTCGAGGGTGGCACCTTTTTGGCATCAGCTTCCACCTCACAACTCACCATCCCAGAAACTGACACATCGGTGGGTCCAGTTAGTGGTGAGGCCTCTGGGTCACTCTCTAGTGAGCACGACACATCTAATAATGTACATTGGGTGGAAGAGGGAACGTCTGAGGCCTCTGAGACACGGGGGCCTGCCGGAGGGAGGACTCAGCTGGCCCCAGGCTACATGCTGGGCCTCTGAGATCACTTCTCCCTCAGCTCCTGGAGATGTAGAGCCAGAGAATGCAGGACAGAATGCTGACAGCCACACTGGACCGACTGCGAGGCTGTTGGGAGGAATCCCAAACCTTGCAGATGGACCAGCTATTGCCTGTCTTGCGTGGTTCCCAGGCAAACGCTGCAAGAGTGGTGTCTGCGGTGGAAAGCCTGGGTAGGGAATCCTCACCATGAGTGGCAGGCTCCAAGCGATAGCCGAGTCACAGCAGGCCACAGCGGAGTCCCAGAGGGCCGTGACTGAGTCACAGCGGGCCACAGATGAGGGACTGAACAGGATTCTCGAGGCTCTGTGGCCCATGACTGAGAGACCCGAGAGCTTGCACGAGACCCAGTGGGACAGCGCTGAGACTCAGCGGGCTATGGCAGCAGCCCTTGAGGATGTAGCCCAGTCGCAGAAGGTCATGGCTGGGGGGCTGCAGAGCATGGCCCAGTCTCAGAGGGCACTTGCTGTGGCCATCGACAGGCGGCCCCTGACTCAGGTGGCCATTACAGAGGGCTCGATCACCATGGGTAGGACGCAAGTGGTCCTCCAAGACTGGCAGGGCTAGGTGACGCCGGAGCTTCTGGAGCTCACTGCAGAAGCACTGCCATCCCATGGAGTGGCCCAGGGGCCCACGGGAACCCCAAGGGAGGAGGAAGGGCTCGAGCCCGTGCCTGGGCCTGCCAGCCAGGAGACTGTGGCTGTGGCTACACCTTCTGACTCCCCTCTTCCTGACACCGGGGCATCTCAGGGGCAGCGGGTTGAAGAGGGTGTCATGGAAACGTCCCAGACACCCTTAAGCCGACCTGAGCCCTCAAGGTCCAGGGCCTCCAGAGGATGCCCGCCAAGCGCATCACAGGCAGGCAAGGTAGGCAGCTGGTCCCCTCCGCATCCGATGTACATTCTGGGGAGACATTGAGACTTAGTGGTAGGCCACGTAAGGTTAGGAAGTTGTGTTTGTACTAAGAAGGGCTGCACTAGTTAGATAGATCTTTAAGCACCTTAACGTTTTCTGTTCACACAATTTTATGTTGGAACTTATTATTTAAACACCTTTATTGTCATCATTAAATGTTTTTTCACCACCCACCTGTGACTAATTTGTTTCAGATTTGTCTCGAACAGGAATCCTCTTCCACTGATGATCGCCAAAGGGATGCTTCATGTTGATGTCAATTGGGGAGACCACTCAATGTTGTGTCACTGAGAAAATGAAGCCATTGGTTCTCCAGAACCCACGGGCAATTCCCTCCCCTCCCCCAACCCACTTGCCTCGGGGCCCTGTATGGGGGTTTCAGAACCCTTACCCACTACACAGATGTGGGCCCAGGTGCCAGTGTGCATGGGGAGTTCAGGTAGGAGTCAGATTAGTCATAATGGTGCTTGGCGAGTCGTCATCACCCTTCTGCCTGCCAAAGAAACTCGTTAACACAGCGTACCCAGGCCTACCATTCTGGTGTGACGATGTTGCTGGAGATAGAAGGACCTTGGGGGCACGGGGAATGGAAGCCACAGACATAAGCCCGGCTGAACAGGTGATCAGGGCCTCCCTAGCCGCCCTCGCATGCCTCATTCGAGCTGCCAGCCCTCCAGCTCCTGGGTGGGGCTGCTTGGCATGCTCTTCCTCTTCTTCCTCCAATAGGTCACCTCTCTGCTGTGCCAGTTGTGCAGGGCACAGTACGCCACCAAAATGCAGGAAGAGATCAGAGGGCTGTATTGTAGGGCCCCGCCAGATTGGTCCAGGCACCTGAATTTTGGGGAGCCCTATGCAACACTCCACTATCGCGCGGGTGGCTACATGGGCCTCATTATAGCAGGTCTCTGCCTCAGTCACAGGCATCCACACAGGCGTCATCAGCCATGTCCGAAGCAGGTAACCCATATCACCCATGAGCCATCCCACAGCCTGGGCTCCTCCTCAAATGCCTCCGGTATGTCAGAGCTCCTGAGAATGAAGCTGTCATGCACACTGTTAGGGTGTCTCGTGTAGATATACATAATGTTCATATTGTGGTCACACACTAGTTGTATATTCAGGGAGTGGAACCCCTTTCTGTTGCCGAATCTTCTTGGATTCCGCAGTGGGGCCTTGAGGGCGACGTGGGTGCAGTCGACGTGGGTGTAGGTTAGGCATCCCTGCAATGACTGCGAACCCTGCAGCCCGGGCTTCCTGATGGGCCTGGTCCAAGTTAAATTTGATGTACTGCCCAGCCTGGGCATACAGGGCTTCCATGACCTGCTTGACACAGGTGTGCACAGCTGACTGGGAAATGCCATATACATCTCCGCTAGGGATCTGGAAGGAGCCAGTTGTCAAAGTGGCCGTCAATTGGACTGTCACCGACTCCCTACCCTGAGGTGCCAGGTCCTGCAACAGGTGGCACAGGTGTTGCACTGTCTCCTTTCGGAGGCGGAGCTGTTGGCGGCACAGGGTGTCCGTCATCTCTTCAAATGACACCCGTGCACGGACTGCCAGGGTCTCTGCTCCCTCCTTCTCCTGCACCCCCACCCACACCCACCCCGGATAGTGGTCATCTCCCTATACCCCTACAAGTGGTAAGGCCTGGGCCTCCGTTGCCTGCAATTCTTCCTCCTCCTCAGCTTCAGCAGCAAAAGCACAGCAAGATCAATCGGTTGCATCACAAAAGCCATCTCGTCACTCTGAAGGTTGGGCGGGGGGGGGGGGGGATTGGAAATGGAGAGGAATACATGTAGAGGTTAAAGAACATTGCTTGCCCCTAGCCCAGCAACAGTCACTGCCCATAGCCCACCCACATGTTCCCCAGAATCAAAGACCTCCATCCCAACCACCCACATGCTTCCCAGAATCACAGACCCCCACATTCCCCCACCCACATGCTCCCCAGAATCGCAGCTCCTCGAAAAGTTCAGAGGCTGCAACAGTGCAATTTGCAAGGGCTTTGTGCACATCATTCAGTTGGCAGAGTGCAGAGTGCACTAGGACCCAGCAGCATCCACAAGACCCGAGGTCAGTGCTGAGACCCGGGTCCATGCTACAAATCGGACACACTGCAGAGCAACAGCCCCCCCCCCTCCATACACTCGCAGAGCCCCCACCGACCCGAGAAACAAAATGGCTGCAACAAAAGAACTCCATAAGCAGCAGAGAGCCGTCCGACACTAGGCACTAACCCTCACTGATGGATTGCCCAAATCGGATTTATATGGAGCATGTCTGTTTTGTGCCGATTCCAGATTGGCGAACACAGTGGTAAAGGGGGAACTGCTGGTAAAGTTGGGCGTACAGCCCATTAAGTCAATTGAAATACAAGCAAATGCATTTAAATGGCCATCGCTATCGTTTTGGGTGCGGTCACAATCGCAGCCATTTTCGGGCCTTGTTAAAGGCGGTACCAGCGTGGAGGCGTGAGAGGGAGGTCATGCCTCACTAACCTGGTGGAGTTTTTTGAAGAAGTGACCAGAATGGTTGACGAGGGAAGGGCCGTGGATGTCGTCTATATGTACTTTAGTAAAGCGTTTGACAAAGTCCCTCATGGTAGGTTGGTGCCAAAGGTTGGATCTCATGGGATAAAGGGGGAGGTGGCCAGATGGGTGGATAACTGGCTTGGTCACAGAAGACAGAGGGTGGTAGTGGAAGGGTCTTTTTCCGGCTGGAGGCCTGTGACTAGCAGTGTTCCACAGGGCTCTGTATTGGGATCTCTGCTGTTTGTGATTTATATAAACGATCTGGAAGAAGATGTAACTGGGGTGATCAGTAAGTTTGCGGACGACACAAAAATGGCTGGACTTGCAGATAGTGAGGAACATTGTCAGAGGCTACAGAAGGATATAGCTAGGCTGGAAATTTGGGCAAAGAAATGGCAGATGGAGTTCAATCCAGATAAATGCGAAGTGATGCATTTTGATAGAACTAACGTAGGGGGGAGCTATACGATAAATGGCAGAACCATAAAGGGTGTAGATACGCAGAGGGACCTGGGTGTGCAAGTCCACAGATCCTTGAAGGTGACGTCACAGGTGGAGAAGGTAGTGAATAAGGCATATGGCATGCTTGCCTTTATAGGACGGGGCATAGAGTATAAACGTTGGGATCTGATGTTGCAGTTGTATAGAACGTTGGTTCGGCCGCATTTGGAATTCTGCGCCCAGTTCTGGTCGCCACACTACCAGAAAGGCGTGGAGGCTTTAGAGAGAGTGCAGAGGAGGTTTACCAGGATGTTGCTTGGTATGGAAGGGCTTAGTTATGAGGAGAGATTGGGTAAACTGGGGTTGTTCTCACTGGAAAGACGGAGGATGAGGGTGACCTAATAGAGGTGTATAAAATTATGAAAGGCATAGATAGGGTGAACGGTGAGAAGCTTTTTCCCAGGTCGGTGGTGACGTTCACGAGGGGTCATAGGTTCAAGGTGAGGGGGAGGAGGTTTAACACGGATATCAGAAGGACGTATTTTACACAGAGGGTGGTGGGGGCCTGGAATGCCCTGCCGGGCAAGGTGGTGGAGGCGGACATACTGGGAACGTTTAAGACTTATCTAGATAGCCACATGAACGGAGTGGGAATGGAGGGATACAAAAGAATTGTCTAGTTTGGACCAGGGAGCGGCGCGGGCTTGGAGGGCCGAAGGGCCTGTTCCTGTGCTGTATTGTTCTTTGTTTGTTCTTTGAGGCGGTCGCGGATCGTGCAACTCACCTCATGCCCGACTTTACCAAGTTTTCGCGCCCGGAAACGGGCGCAACTCAATGGTAAAATTGGGCCCAGTGGCTACAACAGCAGGTCTGAGGCTAGGAATACTGCGGCGAGTAACTCATCTCCTGACTCACCAAAGCCTATCTACCATCTATCTACAAGGCACAAATCAGGAGTGTGATGGAACAATTCCCCATTGCCTGGATGGGTGCAGCTCCAACAATACTCAAGAAGCTTGACAGTATCCAGGACAAAGCAGCCTGCTTGATTGGCATTACATCTACAAACATCCACTCCCTCCACCACTGACACTCAATGGCAGTAGTGTGTAGTATGTACAAGATGCACTGCAGAATTCACCAAAGATCCTTCGACAGCACCTTCCAAACTCATGAC
The DNA here is from genome assembly GCF_964213995.1 of Mustelus asterias. Lineage (NCBI taxonomy): Eukaryota > Metazoa > Chordata > Chondrichthyes > Carcharhiniformes > Triakidae > Mustelus > Mustelus asterias. Next base: position 91,290,927 of record NC_135809.1, read on the forward strand.
AACATCCATCTATAAGGACAAGGCCAGCAGATCCATGGGAACACCACCACAGGCAAGTTTCCCTCCAAGCCACTCACTGCTCTGACTTGGAAAAATATTGCCATTCCTTCGCGGTCACTGGGTCAAAATCCTGGAATTCCCACCCTAATGGCACTGTGGGTCAACCCACAGCACATGGACTGCAATGATTCAAGAAGGCAACTCGCCACCACCTTCTCAAGGGCAACTAGGGATGGGCAATAAATGCTGGCTAGCCTGTGACGCCCATGTCCCATGAATGAATAAAAAAAATTTTCAACCTGGGTCCATCAGCTGTGAGACGCCCATGCCCCAGTTCAACCCTATCTGCTGCATCTGGTGTCTTTTATGGTAATGTGGTATCTCTTTGATCCCTTGTTTGTGACCTATTCATGTAGTTTTGTCAGGGTCCAGCTTCCCTCTCCTTGGTCTTCCCTCTACCTTCCATTGTTTGTCTTATTGATCCATCTCCTTTCCCCTTTGCCTGCCATTGTGAACCCTCATCCTTCCCCCTATTTGCAAAGCCCTCCTTCCACATTGCACACCTCCCTGCCCCTTGTCTTCATACATGCCACTCTTTATCAATTGGGTTTTAGATCAATGTAATTTCACACTGGCATGACACAAGATTGGAAGGCCTGATGGGCCAAAAGGTGGACAGCTGTTTTAATAAGCATTCATAAGATGCAAAAATGCAAATAAATGCAAATGGCATTCATGCCATCAGCCAGTGGGAAGACCAACCAACCATTAAGAAAATTGCAATGTGATTTTACACTGAAGGTTTCAGAAATTTTGGCTGTCACTAGATTAGCCACCCCTTGGTTTTGAGACAAAGAGACAACATTCCCTACAAATAAAAATAAAAAACATCATGGTAAAATTTGAAAAGCTGATCTTTTGGACTTATTCCTTTTGGAGAAATAGATTTATTTGTAACATCCTGATTATGATAGACATAGTTGGTGTTCAGAATTAATCTTTAGCCAATTCGTACAACCCACCATGAGGAGGCATGTTGTCTAGCTGCTACTAGTTATAATGTTTGCAACAGTTCAGCAGATCTGATTACATTTGGTGTTTCATATATGTACTGAGCTCAAATGGTTCCTGATGTGCTTGAGGAAAATGTGCTCAGAGAGTCCCATTTTATCTGTGTAACCAGCTCATTTGTCCAGCTTTAATGGACAAAAATAGCTCAATTACACAACTAGGTGGTATTGCTGTGGCATGTACCACATCTGTTCTTCACAGTGATAATACAATAGCACAGTTCCATTTAGTGTTATTATCTGACTTTTATCTCAGTTCTCTCATATCTAATTGTTAGCTTTTAGCAATCAGTTCCCTACTTTCTATGATAGATGGTTAGAGATTATTATTTTAAAAGCAGTAAAATGCACTTTTTTAACATTGCTGAACTAGCTACCAAAGTAATAGATGAACCAAGTGAATAAAAATATGTTCCAAATTGTGCAATAATCTAACAGGCTGACAGTTAAATTGTGGCCTGAAAATTGAATCCTACATGTACTTTTATCTTATTAGAGAAATCAAAGCAACAAGGCTTCAAAAGCCAAAAGCCTCTAACACCAACAAAATAATTAAGCCTCCATGTTGGTTGTAGTTGAATTGGACTCTTTTATGAAATTTCAAACACGTGTGATGTTCATTTGATGTGAATTTCTCTGAATTTCAAAAAGAAAATGAGGTTTTTTAACCTAATTCTTTAATGCACTACTAGTGTATGATTTCAAAGATTTTCAAATGATTTCCCTTATTTTACTTTTTTAAAACATATCATACAAACAAATGGATGTTAAGAAATAATTTAAAAAAGTCATAAAAAGTATAGCTGCATCAAGAGACAAAGACTTAAATTATTCAGATTTACTGTAACAATTGCAAGCAGGGTTTAGAGAATTGGGCAAGTGGATTTGGCTACAAGCATGGCTTGTTCTGGACAACAAGTCTTCAGTAATGCATTTGGAAGATTGTCAGGGCCCTGGGTAATGGTAGACTCTTCATTATTTGAGTATATACAAGCTGTAAGTGACTTCATGGACTTTCACAGAACTGGCAGCTCATTTGTCACTGTCGGTGCTTGGAGGAACCTCCACAGCTATGCCACTCTGGCCTTCCGCTCGACACACTCGGTGTTGTGAGTTTGGTGTAGATGGTCCTCGAAGCATACTGAACAAAATTTCAGTACTTGCCTCCATGCAGGCTGGTCAGCTGCACTGTTTTCTCAAGATAGATGGTCTGAATGCAGAAATTTGTAAGGCTGTTTTTTAGGCCATCCTTCTATCTTTTGTCATAATAACTCTGATATCATTTGCCCAGAGACAGATACCCATTGAAGATCTGTTGGGGTATTCTATAGTCATCCATGCAGGAGACATGCCCTTCCTATCTAAGCTGAATTTTCAAGAGGTTGTTCTCCATGCTGTTTTGGCAGTACGATAAAGGACATAGTGGTTTTGTTCTATTATAGAATTCTCATGCTGGACTTGAAGTTTCTATGGTGAAAATGTTCCAGAGCTTTGCTGTGCTGCCTATAACAGACCAAAGATTCTAAGCCATACAGCAGGCTGATAAGGACAACGGCTTGGTAGAGTTTAATGTGAGTCATCAAGTTAATGCCATGCCACTTCCAGACATGATCAAGGAGTTAGCTGTGGTAAGAACTTGCTTTCTGGATGGGTACACAGATATTTTCATCAATTATACATGCCAAAGTATGAGAATTTTTCTCCAACCTTGATACTGGTGACATCAATGCGTATGTCTATGCCTCTTAGTATATGCCTGATACCAGGTGACACACAACCTTGGTCTTAGGGACACTGATTTGGAGACTAGAATTTTAGGCAAATCACAAATTTGTTCGCCTGGATGCCCTCGTTGTTGCAGGCAGCTTGGGCAGTTATCTGCATACAGAAGCTGTCTTATCACTCCCTTTGTGACTTAGGTGGAGGCATGCAATTGGGACTGAAGTGCTTCCCTGTACCTAATGTTGATACCTGAAAGCATGATCTGGTGACTTCCTTCAGCATTGCCGCAAAAAAGAGATTGGTGAGTTGGGGAGCCACGGTCCATCCTTGCTTGATTTGATTATCATTCTCAACTCTTCAGTGAAAGCAGAGGCGAATAGACAAGCCCATAGTCTTTTGCTGTATCCAGTACCTTCAGCCATTCCTTGATATCACATGAATTGAATCAAACTGGCTAAACACTGGTATCTGTGATGCTCGGAACCTCAGGTGGAGGTAAATGCATCACGAACCACAGTTTTGGATGCCCTGGGTGGGATTTTCCGGCCGTGCTCGCACTGAAACCAGAAGATCCCACCCGAGGTCAATGGACCTTCCCATGTTCCACCCCTCGCCCATTATGATTCCTGTGGCGGGCAGGATGGGAAAATCCTCACCCCCACGCTAAGATCATAACAATTTGAGAATTGGAATGCTTCCGTCAGTTCGAGCTTATAGCTGAGAAGCATCGAGCATTTTAATGATTATTTTGTGCTTTGCGATACCTGGAATATACATATACAACCATAGAAACATGGCGAAACACAAAAGGACATCTGCCCCACTTCAATATATTAAAAAAAAACTAAACATTTAAAGAAACTCGCTCTCTGTAGACTTTCCTTCCCATTTAAAGTATTCTTGGGTTCAACCCTACAATGATATATAATGAATTTCCGGTTTAGCATTCAGTATTCTCAATTTACCCAATACAAAATACATGGGCGGCACGGTAGCACAGTGGTTAACACCGCTGCTTCACAGCGCTAGGGGCCCGGGTTTGATTCCCAGCTTGGGTCACTGTCTGTGCGGAGTCTGCACGTTCTCCCCATGTCTGTGTGGTGCCCTCCAGGTGCTCCAGTTTCCTCCCACAGTCCGAAAGACGTGCTGGTTAGATGCATTGGCCATGCTAAATTCTCCCTCAGTGTACCCGAACAGACGCAGGAGTGTGGCTTCTAGGGGATTTTCACAGTAACTTCATAGCAGTGTTAATGTAAGTCTACTTGTGACACTAATAAATAAACATCAACATACTGTTCTCCACTAGCAACAAAAAAATGACAGGAAACTATGTAATAAATGTGGGCTCTTAATATTAGGAGACAGATCAGAGAAATAATTAAGCCATAAGCAGTTAATCCAATTTTAAATTTTGCTTAGATATATTGAGGTAAAAGATCTAATTTTGCCAGTAATATATTTTCACATCAAATACTGTTCGAAAGGACCAAAACAAATTATGTTTAAATTGATTAAATTAATCTATTTCCTAACTTAGTAAATTGCTGTTTCAATTCCTTTCAGTTTCTTCTTTTACCTGATTCATATATTTTGTTTAACATTAACTAATCTGTCAATCTATCATCATACCTCCTATCCATTAATGTCAGAATCTGAGGCCATTTTTACTCACCCAGTTCTTTTATTGCTTCTTGATGATTCCGCTCCACAATACTCCTCAGTTGCTTAAAAAAAACAATTTGGATTCAGTATGTCAAAGTTAGTGATCTTATGATAATTTTTCTTCAATGTTCTCAAATCTCCTCTCCTGAAGGTACAGATTCTTGCTGAGGTGAAACTCTCCGGGCACTGACAGCCCTTCAGTACCTCGCCAGAATGATAATTCTTTATCCTTGATATCCTTGCCTGGTGATTGTCGAGCATCACAACCAAGGCTCATCCTATCCTCACTTACTGTCCATGTACATACATTTGGCAGTTAAGGCCATCAGAGTGAAACTATCTGATTTTCTCCTGACCTAGCCCAGGTGCCAAAGGCAAAACTGTATTGCTCCTATTAATGCCCTGGCTAAGATTAGTTAAAATGTGGAGATGCCGGCGTTGGACTGGGGTAAACACAGTAAGAAGTTTAACAACACCAGGTTAAAGTCCAACAGGTTTATTTGGTAGCAAAAGCCACACAAGCTTTCGGAGCTCCGAAAGCTTGTGTGGCTTTTGCTACCAAATAAACCTGTTGGACTTTAACCTGGTGTTGTTAAACTTCTTACTAAGATCAGTTAATGCAAACAAATCAAGCTCCTTTTTAACTTTTTGTAATATCACAGAATCATAGAATACAGGAAGCAATTTAGTACATTTTGCCTATGCCAGCTCTTTGAAAGAGCTGTCCAACGTAGTCCCAGCTTTGTTCCTGTAGCTCTGCAAATTAATCCACAAATACATGCCCTTTGAAAGTTCCTATGGAATCTGAATCCATCTTTCAGATAAGGAACTCCAGTACATAACAAAGTTCCGTGTTGAAAAAAAATCATTTCTTCTCCAGATCTTTTGTCAATTATTTTAAATCTATGGGCAGAATTTTATGAAAAAAATTCTAAGTGCCAAACGAGTGTGAAAAGGGGAGAGGGAGAGAATCGCAACAATTTTTTGGATGAGTTTCCAGTCACAATCGTATGGCAATTAGAAAAAAAAATCTCATGTACGGTTCTCATCAGTAGGGGGAGGTGCAAAGTCTAATCTCGCCAGTAAAGCCTGCTGCTGAGCCCTTGGGGTGCCATTGTGCTGGCGCCCTGATCTCCCAACCAAAGGAGGGGCAGTGCTAGGGTGCCAGGCGTACCCTGCCAGACTGACACTGCCCAAAGGGCACTGACTGGCCTTTCCCCTGACCACCCACAGGGCTTCAATGGCCTCCGGTCCCACTGGTGAGGGTATAGGGTCATAGAGTCATAGAGGTTTACAGCATGGAAACAGGCCCTTCGGTCAACTTGTCCGTGCCATCCTCTTTTTTAATCCCTAAGCTGGTCCCAATTGCCACGTTTGGTCCATATCCCTCTGTACCCATCTTACCCATGTAACTGCCTAAACACTTTTTAAAAGACAAAATTGTTCCTGCCTCTATTACTACCTCTGGCAGCTTGTTCCAGACACTCACCATCCTCTGTGTGAAAAAATTGCCCCTCTGGACACTTTTGTATCTCTCCCCTTAAACCTACACCTTTTAGTTTTAGACTCCCCTACCTTTGGGAAAAGATATTGACTATCTACCTGATCTATGCCCCTCACTATCTTATAGACCTCTATAAGTTCACCCCGAAGCCTCCTACGCTCCAGAGAAAAAAATCGCAGTCTATCCAACCTCTCCTTATAACTCAACCCATCAAGTCCCGGTAGCATCCTAGTAAATCTTCTCTGCACTCTTTCTAGTTTCATAATATCTTTTCTATAATAAGGTGACCAGAACTGTACACAGTATTCCAAGTGTGGCCGTACCAATGTCTTATACAACTTCAACAAGACATCTCAACCCCTGTATTCAATGTTCTGACCAAAGAACTGTCGATTGATGAGTATACACAGGATCTGCTCAGATGAGGAAGATCGCAACAGACACCTTCAGACGCTGAAAGATGCCCTCATAAGAACAGGATATGGTGCTCGACTCATCGATCAACAGTTCCGACGCGCCACAGCGAAAAACCGCACCGACCTCCTCAGAAGACAAACACGGGACATGGTGGACAGAATACCCTTCGTCGTCCAGTACTTCCCCGGAGCAGAGAAGCTACGACATCTTCTCCGGAGCCTTCAACATGTCACTGATGAAGACGAACATCTCACCAAGGCTATCCTCACACCCCCACTTCTTGCCTTCAAACAACCGCACAACCTTAAACAGACCATTGTCTGCAGCAAACTACCCAGCCTTCAGGAGAACAGTGACCATGACACCACACAACCCTGCCAGAGCAACCTCTGCAAGACGTGCCGGATCATCGACACGGATGCCATCACCTCACGTGAGAACACCATCCACCAGGTACACGGTACATACACTTGCAACTCGGCCAACGCTGTCTACCTGATACGCTGCAGGGAAGGATGTCCCGAGGCATGGTACATTGGGGAGACCATGGAGACTCTACGACAACGAATGAATGAACACCGCTCGACAATCACCAGGCAAGAGTGCTCTCTTCCTGTTGGGGAACACTTCAGCGGTCATGGGCATTCGGCCTCTGATCTTCGGGTAAGCGTTCTCCAAGGCGGCCTTCACGACACACGACAGCGCAGAGTCGCTGAGCAAAGACTGATAGCCAAGTTCCACACACATGAGGACGGCCTCAACCAGGATTTTGGGTTTATGTCACACTATCTGTAATCCCCACGACTTGCCTGGGCTTGCAAAATCTCACTAACTGTCCCGGCTGGAGACAATACACATCTCTTTAACCTGTGCTTAACCCTCTCTCCATTCACATTGTCTGTACCTTTAAGACTTGATTACCTGTAAAGACTCGCATTCCAACCATTATCTTGTAAACTGAGTTTGTGTCTTTATATGCCCTGTTTGTGAACTGAAATCCCACTCACCTGACGAAGGAGCAGCGAGCGCTCCGAAAGCTAGTGGCTTTTGCTACCAAATAAACCTGTTGGACTTTAACCTGGTGTTGTGAGACTTCTTCCTGTGTTTACCCCAGTCCAATGCCGGCATCTCCACATTCTGTCATCAAGCCAATTTTGTATCCATTTGGCTACCTCACCCTGGATCCCGTGAGATTCAACCGTATGCAACAACCTACCATGTGGTACCTTGTCAAAGGCCTTACTAAAGTCCATGTAGACAACATCAACTGCATTGCCCTCATCTACCTTTTTGCTTACCCCTTCAAAAAACCCCTTCAAACAAATTTGTGAGACATGATTTTCCACTCACAAAGCCATGCTGACTGTCCCTAATCAGTCCTTGCCTCTCTAAATGCCTGTTTCTCAAAATACCTTCTAACAACTTACACACTATAGATGTGAGGTTCACTGGCCTGTAGTTTCCAGGCTTTTCCCTGCAGCCCTTCTTAAACAAAGGCACAACATTTGCCACCCTCCAATCTTCAGGCACCTTACCTGAGACTATCGATGATTCAAATATCTCTGCTAGGGGACCCGCAATTTCCTCCCTCGCCTCCCACAATGTCCTGGGATACACTTCATCAGGTCCCAGGGATTTATCTACCTTGATGCGCTTTAGACTTTGAGCACCTCGTTCTCTGTTATATGTACACTCCTCAAGACATCACTATTTATTTCCCCAAGTTCCCTAACATCCATGCTTTTCTCAACAGTAAATACTGATGAAAAATATCCTTAAGAGGTCCTACTCTCTCCCTGGTTACTCTTTTGCCCTTTTTGTATTTGTAGAAACTCTTTGGATTCTCCTTTGCTTTATCTGCGAAACAATCTTATGTCCCCTTTTTGTCCTCCTGATTTCTCTCTTAACTCTACTCCTACACCCTCTATATTCTTCAAGGGATCTACATGATCCCAGCTACCTATGCATGTCATGTGCCTCCTTATTCCTCTTGGCCAGGGCCTCAATATCCCGAGTCATCCAGGGTTTCCTACTTCTACCAGCCTTGCCCTTCACTTAAAGAAGAAGGTGCTTACGCTGAACCAAGGTTAACACACTTTTGAAAACCACCCAGTTACCAGACATCCCTTTGCCTTCCCACAGACTCCCCCAATTAACTGTTGAAAGTTCCTGCCTGATACCATCAAAATTGGCCTGGTCCCAATTCAGAATTTTAACTTTTGGGCCAGACCTATCATTCTCCATAACTACCTTAAAACCATTGGAATTATGGTCACTGGTCCCTAGCATCATGTCTGGTCCCCATTGGTGGGGATCATAAGTGATCCTCGCCAGTGAGGACCTCGACCGGTGAGGGGTTACGTATAATTGAGCCCAGAAGATAGCATCCGGGACTCACTAATAATATTAGTTCAGTCGGGCAGCATGGTCGGTGCAGGCTTGGAGGGCCGAAGGGCCTGTTCCTGTGCTGTAATTTTCTTTGTTCTTTTTGTTCTTTTTGTTCTTTTGTCATGAATATCGGCGTGAAGCCGATTTCGTCGGCAATCAGAGGCAGTAAGATTGTGAGTGGCAGAAAGCTGGGCGCAATTCTGATTTTTCACCTCTCACCCTATGTTACCGCCTTACCACGCTGATCAACTGGCGGGATGAGTAAAAGTAAAGTTTATTTATTAGTGTCACAAGTAAGGCTTACATTAACACTGCAATGATGTTACTGTGAATTTTCCCTAATCGCCACACTCCGGCACCTGTTCGGGTCAATGCACCTAACGAGCATGTCTTTCAGACTGTGGGAGGAAACTGGAGCACCCGGAGGAAACCCAGACATGGGGAAAATGTGTAAACTCCACACAGACAGTGACCCAAGCAGGGAATCGAACCCAGGTCCCTGGCACTGTGAGGCAGCCGTGCTAACCACTGTGCCACCATGCTGCCCAAGCAGGTAAGACTGAGGCCAATGGTCAGCAATCCATTTGCCAAAAGAAACTGTTTTACCTAATTTGCTCCATCAAAACCCCTCATTATTTGGATACCAGCATTATGTCTTCCCTTAAACCCTTCTTCCCCAAGAAACACAATCCCAACATTTCCAATTTCTTCACATAACAGAAGTACTTCATTATTATTATTATCCTGGTATATTTCTTCTGTACTCTCTCCAAAACCTCCTAAAATTGTAATGCACACAGCTGAAGCCGAACCACTAATTTGTAAAGATTTAGTGATTCTCTTGTTATTGTATTCAATACACCGAATTACAAAAGAAAGTATCCAAGACATTTTCTTCATTGCTTTATCAACTTGCCTTGTCCCTTTAAAGTTATGTGTATATGCATCCTCAAATCCCACTACCATTGCACCCACCTCAAAATGGTACCATTAAAGATTGATTACAAGTCAAAAGAAAACCGAGTGGATGGGAGTAGTGTTCCTTGATCAAAACAACTCTATTTAAAGCAGGGATTTAAAAGACGAGAGATGGAAAGATTTAGGGAAGAATACCAGAGCCCATGGCCCAGAGGACTAGAGGCTAAATGGAAGTGCTGAAGATGTGGAGGATACACAAGAGGTAAGAGTTGGAGGAACGCAAAGTTCTCATAGGATAAAGCTGAAGGAGATAACAGAGGTAAGGAGCAGTAAGAACAGGAAGGAATTTGAACACTACAATAAAATTTCAATCAAAAAGCAGAATACTGCAGATGCTGGAAATCTAAAATAAAAACAGAAAATGCTGGAAATATTCAGTAGGTCATGGTAACATCTGTGGAGAGAAACAGAATTAATGGCTGCGATTCTCCCATCGCGATCAGCAACTTTTCTGGCGGGTCGCGGTGGGAAATGCACGTTGCCGGCCTTGTTCCGGGATTTGTGCATTTCCCAGAGCCAGCGAACAGTCACCAATCAGACCACGCTGGAAACCGGCGGGAAAGCAGGTAAGTCATTTGAATCTTTTTTTAATATGTTTTAAATGTATTTTAAATTTTAATTATCAGGAACTTACCGGTCCCAATTGAATCTCGGAGTACTTCATTCCAGCGGGGTTTAGACTAGCTTCCCACGTTAGGGGAACTAGAGGGAGACCCTGTCGGAATGAAGGGGGGGGGGACAATTGGGGCCCCCCAGGGTGTCAGGCGGTGGGGGGATGGTGCCCTCTGGGCATGAGCACCCTGGCAGTGCCTGCCTGTGCCCCCTGACACTGCCCAAGGGGCAACGTGCCCATGTCCTGGGGGCACCTTGACACTGCCCATCAGGAATCAGGCAGTGCCAAGGGGGCAAGTCTATTGTGGGCAGGGTCTAGGGGCGATTGGTGGGCGTGGAGGGTCCCGCTGTCATTCTGGAGACAGCATCAGTCTGGGATGGAGGGAAGGTAGCGACTGGGGTGGGCTGGGGGGGGCGGGGGGTGGTGGTATGCCGGGGGGAAGGGGGGCCTGCCTCCTGGGGCGGGGGAAGGGGGGAGACTGCCGGGGTGAGGGGGATCGCCACTGTTGGGGGGGTGCGGGGGGGGGGGGCTGTACATTTGGGCGCTCCGGGTCGGGGGGGGTCAGGGCTGGCCCGAGAATTTGTTGTGGGGGCTGCAATCAGGCCATGGAGGAGGGGGGGGATGGAGGAGCAGCACTGCCAGGGTCCCGGGCTGGCCAGTCATCGAGCTGGCCAGCAAACGGGAAGACTGACAGATCGGGACCACTGTGCATGTGCAGAGTCCAGAACTGTCAGACTCCGGTGTAAATAGGCTCTGCTCCCCCTGGGGTTTTAATGATATTCACGACTAGGACCTCTGCAGTGCACAGAGTGGGGAGATTCGGATGAGAAGCTGAACTGACAAAACAGTCGGGATCTAGAACAGTTTTCCCGCCAATTCAGTGCTTTTGGGAGAATCGAGGCCAATATTTCACTTCTGTGACCTTAATCAGAACTGAGAAAAGTTAAGTGAAGTAATAGGTTTTGAGCAAGGAATGAGTGGGACAGAATAAAAGGAAGATCTGTGATAGGGTGAAAGTCAGGAGAGATTGAATGACAGAAGAGTTAATTTACCAGGGCCATAGGGAATGGTGATGGTGCAAGAAAAGAAACAAAGAAACATAAGAGGATAATCATGGAAAGAGTTGGCCCATTAGGGACCAAGGGGGCAATCTTTGGGTGGAACCAGAGAATATTGGTAGAGTGTTGAATGAATACTTCACATCCGTCTTCACCCAAGAGAATGAAGACGATGGTATGGAATTCAGGGAGAGAGACAATGAAGTTCTTGAGGAAATTGACATAAGGAAGAACAAGGTACTGGAGGTGTAGGCGGCCTTAAAAGTGGATAAATGAACTGTGCCCTCGGGTGCTGTGGGAGGCAAGGGAGGAGATTGCAGGGGGACTGACCAAAATTTTCAATTCCTCTCTGGCCATGGGAGAGGTGCCAGACAACTGGAGAAGAGCTAATGTGGTTCCACTATTTAAGAAGAGTTGTAGAGATAAACCAGGGAACTACAGACCAGTGAGTCTCACGTCAGTGGTAGGGAAACTATTGGAGAAACTTCTGAAGGACAGCATCTATCTCCACTTGGAGAGGCAAAGCTTGATCAGGGATAGTCAGCATGGTTTCGTTAGAGGGAGGTCATGCCTAGTAAATTTGATTGAATTTTTTGAGGTGACCAGGTGTGTACACAAAGGTAGTTCAATCAATGTAGTTTATATGGATTTCAGAAAAGCCTTTGACAAGGTCCCACATGGAAGGCTTATAAAGAAGATAAGTTCACATGGGATACAGGGTAATTTGATAAAGTGGATTCAAAATTGGCTCAGATGTGGGGGACAGAGGGTGATGACAGAAGGTTGCTTTAGTGACTGGAAGCCAGTGGCAGACCACAGGGATCTGTGTTGGACCCCCTATTATTCGTAATTTATATAAATGACATTGATGACTATGTGGGAGGTAGGATTAGTAAATTTGCGGATGACACAAAGATTGGACGGGTGGTTAACAGTGAAGTGGAGTGGAGTGTCTTGGCTACAAGAAGATCTTGTAAGAAGATCTTACAAGAAGTCTTGGCGGCACGGTAGCACAGTGGTGGCGGCACGGTAGCACAATGGTTAGCACTGCTGCTTCACAGCTCCAGGGACCTGGGTTCGATTCCCGGCTTGGGTCACTGTCTGTGTGGAGTTTGCACATTCTCCTCGTGTCTGCGTGGGTTTCCTCCGGGTGCTCCGATTTCCTCCCACAGTCCAAAGATGTGCGGGTTAGGTTGATTGGCTATGCTAAAATTGCCCCTTAGTGTCCTGGGATGTGTGGATTACTGGGTAAAATATGTAGGGATATGGGGGTGGGATTGTGGTCGGTGCAGACTCGATGGGCCGAATGGCCTCTTTCCGTACTGTAGGGTTTCTATGATTTCTATGAAGAAGCTATAGACAGAATGGTCAAATGGGCAGATAAGTGGCAGACGGAATTTAACCCTAAAAAATATGAGGTGGTGCACTTTGGAAGGAGTAATTTTACAAGGAGGACTCAATGAATGGTAGGACACTAGCAAGTTCTCTGGAGGAAAGGGACCTTGGCGTGATTGTCCACAGATCTCGAAAGGCGGAAGGGCGTGTTAGTAGGGTGTTGAAATAGGCATATGGGACACTTGCCTTCATCAATCAAGGCATAGATTACAAAAGTAGGGAAGTCATGTTGGAGTTGGAAAGAACTTTGGTGAGGCCACAGCTGGAGTACTGTGTGCAGTTCTAGTCGCCACATTATAGAACGGATGTGATTGCACTAGAGGGGAGCAGAGGAGATTTACCAGTATGCTGCCTGAGATTATGAAGAGAAGTTGCGTAAGCTTGGGTTGTTCTCGTTGGAGCAGAGAAGATTGAGGAACGGCCTGATTGAGGTGTACAGGTTATGAGAGACATGGACAGAGTGGATAAGGAGCAGTTGTTCCCCTTAGTTGAACTGTCAGTCACAAGGGGCATAGGTTCAAGGTGAGGGGCAGGAGGTTTAGGGGGGATGTGAGGATAAACGTTTTACCCAAAGGGTGGTGATAGTCTAGAATGCGCTGCCTGGGAGGGTGGTAGAGGCAGTTGCCTCACATCCTTTAAAAAGTATCTGGATGAACACTTTGCATGTCATAACATTCAGGGATCTGGGCCAAGTGCTGGCAGATGGGATTAGGTGGGAGTTCTGGTGTTTCAAACTCCAGACTCCATGGGCTGAAGGGCCTCTTCTGCGCTGTGTGGTTCTATGACTCTATGAAAAGATGTGTTTATACAGCAGGTGTGCTATGCTGCTGGTGACTGAAAAAAAACTGAAACAAAGAGAAGGGAACAAAATGGAGCAGAGGTTATGGTCTGAAATTGCTGAATTCAACCATGCTGAATCCAGAAGGCAGTATGGTGGCACAGTGGTTAACACCAATACCTCCCAGCACCAGGGACCTAGGTTCAATTCTAGCCTTGGATGTCAGTGTGGAGTTTGCACGTTCTCCCCGTTTCCATGTAGGTTTCCTGCTGGTGCTCCAGTTTCCTGGAGCCCAAACATGTGCTGATTAGGTGGATTGGCCACACTAAATAAGTGTCCCAAGATGTGTAGGTTAGGGCGATTAGATATGGCAAAGTGTGAAATTGAAAGATGAGTTGCTGTTTCCAACCAATTAGGGAGAACAAGCAGGATGACACCTCTAATGCAGCAATGTTAGAAGTCTCACAACACCAGGTTAAAGTCCACAGGTTTATTTGGAATCACGAGCTTTTGGAGCGGTGCTCCTTCATCAGGTACAGCAATGAAGGATCCCCATTTAAAGGGACCCTGATTGTACCATAATGGAAGCACTTTGTGGGTTGAAGCAGCATTAGGCAGGAAAGAAGAGAAAAAATGGGTTAAAGGCACAAAGGTTAGGCTAGTGGTAAATTTAGATTTTAATTTATTAATTTAAGACTTGTGGACATCGCTGGCTAGGCTAGCATTTATTGCCCACCCTTACTTGCCCTTGAGAATGTGAGCTGCTTTCTTGAACCACTGCAGTCTCTGAGGTGTAGTAGGTACACCCATAATGCTGTTACAGAGGGAGTTCCAGTATTTTGACCAAATATCATTGTTACTTGGCATTGATCACTGATGTTGCATCAGTGTCACCAGCACACTTTCATGAACTGTACTTTACCAAACTGAAGCCCTTATTCACCTACATTTAGCCCCAGCTCCCAGCAGCCCTGCACATTTTTCCTTTTCAGGTAAAGATCCAATCTCCTTCTGGATGCCTCGAGTGAACATGGTTTCACCACAGTCTCAAACAGTGCATTCCAGATCCTAAGTATTCGCTGCATTAAAAAAATTTCCTCGTGTTACCATTGTTTCTTTTGCCAATTATTAAATCTGTGCCCTCTGGTTCTCAATCCTTCCACCAATGGGGACAGTTTCTCCACCAATCTTTTCTGCTGGTGGGGGAATGTAAAACGAGGGGATATGCTTAAAATTAGAGCAATGTCATTCAGGAGAGAAGCCGGGCAACACTTACTCATGTAAAGAATGGTAAAAGCACAGTCAAAAAGCAGTTGCCAGTAGTTCAATTAATAATTTAGTATCTGAAGTCAGCAGATAGAATATAAAAGGTATGAAGGGGTCTGGAACCAAGGCAGCTGAATGGGATTAGAATACAGATTAACCTTAATCTTATAGATTTCCAGAACAGACTTGAGGGGTTGAATAGCCGACTGCGGTTCCTATGTTCCCACATTTCTGATGGCCAAGCAGGACTGGAGGAAATCAGAGTCCTTTACTTTTATCTTCCTCAGTATTTCTTTCCTCCTTGAATCAAAATCCTACTCTTGGAATCACCAATTTGCTACTTCCAAATGTACCCTTCTTTTATTCTTTAGAACATATTCACATCATGAACTCTAGGCCTTCTCCTTTCATCTTGATTTATGAATACAAAACTGATGTTCTCAATGGGCCCGATTTTACCATTGCATCCGCGCACAAACGAGGTAAAGTCGGGCGTGAGGCCATTAACACAATCTGCGCCCATGTCCGCGCAAATGCCCACTTTACCGAGGCCCATTTGCATGCATTTAAATTGAATGAATGAACTGCCCGCCCAACTTTATCAGCATTTCCCCCTTTACCACCGCGTTCGCCAATCCGGAATCAGGCCAAAATGGACATGCTAAATAAAAGTCTGTTTCGGGGCACTCCAGCTGCTGAAGAGTTCAGCACTTCCAATGGCTCTCTGACTCAGATCGGTGGTGGGGGGAGGAGGGAGACGGGTCAGATCATTCTCTGATGAGGGGGTGAGGGAGGAGGGAGGCCCGATCGTTGTTTGCTTGGGGGAGGGAGGAGGAGGTCAGGTGTACCTCTGGGTGGGAGGGGGGGGGGGCAGGATCATTCTCTTGGGGAAGGGGAGGGGAGTGAGGCCAGATCGTTCTCTAGGGGCAGGGGACGGCGGGTAAGAGGGAAGGTAAGAGGGAAGGCCACTGGTGGGGGAGGGAAGGCCAGTTGGATCTCTGGTGAGGAGGGGGGAGGGGGAGAGAGGGGAGGGTCCACTGCCACTCTGCGGGTGATCGGTTGGGGGGGGGGAAAGGGGGTTAAGGGGGTTGCGATCAGTCTGGGTAGCGGGGGGGGGGGGGGGGGGGGGGGGGGGATCGATAAGGGAGACAGTGATGTCTGTGGGGCCATCGCTCCCACTTTTCGCTCCCGGGCGGGCATGCTTTTTCAAATTTTGTTCTAACTGCACATGCGCAGTTCAGAGCTCCGATTGTTTCGGGCACGCTAAGCCCCGCTCACAGCGCAATTCAGACTCGTGATTTTTTTTCAAGCTTAGTGCTAATGGGGGCACCTGAAAGCAGATTTCCAAGTCGGATCTGAATTACGTCCAGATTGAAAATTTAGAATGAAAATGGTAAAATCAGGCCCAATATGTGTCAATCCATTTCTACGCTCAGTCTTACTGAATTTTTTGTCAGTAATTTTTATCTCTGCAGGAAAATAAATCATAAAGGTAGAAATCTGAATCTACTTAACTTTTGTTATTAATTAATCCAACATTTCAAATTGATCTCAAATCCTTGGAATTATTTCCTACGTCATTACCTCAGAGATCACTTTTTGGTCAGAAATGTGATCAATCAGATTACTGACATCCTCTTCTCCCACCACATATCCTTTTCCAATATCATAGCCAAAGCTTAGTTGTTTGTTAATCTGCTTATTGAGAAGGTGTATGAAGGTTGGTATCATAATCTGAAAAACACAAATTGTGCATAGTAGATATTTTATGGAGTCAGTAATGCTGTCTATGGTGCCTGAAACATTATAGTTAATCATCTTGGGTGAGATTCTCCGGCCTCCCAGCCACATGTTTCCCGCCGGCGGGAATTCCCATTGACATCACCCCACATCGGCGGGAAACTCACGGGCAGGGTTGCACTGCTGGCAGGACTGGAGAACCTTGCCGGCATGAACTGCCAGAGAATTCTGGCCCATATTTTTAGATGTAAAGGCTTGGGCCTTCTCTATATTGGCATACTATCACATGTAAAATATCAACTGTGCTCAAGGTTCATCCAGATGCTAAATATGCAATTTAAGGCGCTTACAATAATGCCATTGCAGAGCCCAAGGAACTGTGCAGTTACTGAATACCTATTTCCACTTAATAAATTTCTCATTTTACTCTGCAATGGCCCCCTCCTCAACACTTGGCCATCCTTAAATATCCAAATTTTAAGAAGCCTTCAATAGTTAATTCATCAAGGAAAATTTATTGCCACAGCGCTTAGAAGAAAAATGCCTCATAGGCAGTCAGAAGTTCTTCACCATCCATTTGCACTCAGTTCTCAACGCTCTCCCAGCCTTTATGTACTATTTTTCTATCTTTTAGCTAGCCTAAATATTGAAATGACTTGACTTCATATTAACATTTGCTGCAGATACACATGGTTACTTTGAAGCCAAAATTATGTCAGCGTCACATGCATCCAATTATCTGCGCCTTCATCTTATTTACTTCAGAAATGGATGTCTTACTTTTTAAGCATTTATGTAACTTCTGGATCCCTTTTTCTGTTGATTCATTTTCAATGGTCAATAATATTACAGGTCAGTCAGTACAACATAATACAAAAGCAAAACACTGTGGATTGCACTTTAGAGGACAGTAGAACCATACTAGGGAAAGTGGTATCTTGGACTGTCTACATTCAAAACATACTGGAACTGTTGTTCTTGTGAGCCACATAACGAAGAAGCAGAGAGTGCTTAAAACTAAATAGTGGGGGCAAGGGATCAAACTTGGCAAGTTGTGGTAAATCAAAGAGCAAAGAAAAGGCAAAAGAGAAAGGTGTTGTTACAGCAAATGAAATAGATGCATGTAGCATTCAAAACAATACAGATGAACAGAGTACACATAGAAATAAATAAGTACGATTTGATAGCCATTGAGGGGACATGGCTGCAGAACGAAATGGATTGGGACCTGAATATTGAAGGGTATAGGATATTTAGGAAGGACAGGAAATAAGGACAAGGTGGAGATGTTAACAATGGTATGACCACAATAGAGAGGGATGATGTAAATTCAGGAAACTAGGGTGTGGAAATGATTTGGGAAGAAATGAGAAATGGCAAAGGCAATAAGTCAATTGTGGGAGTTGTGTACAGGTCCCTTCACAGTAGATGTTTGGTAGGTTTGAGCATAAAGGAAGAAATAATGGAGCTTGTCAGAAAGGCACAACGATAATCATGGGAGATTTTAATTTAAATATGTTAGATGCACAAAGGTAGTCTAGATGAGGAATTAATTGAATGATTTTGGGATAGTTTCGTAGAATAGCATGCTCTGGGACAATAAGAGAGCAGGCTATATTACAACTAGTATTGAACAACAAGAGGGAAGTAATTAATGATCTCATAGTGAAGGTGCCCCAAGGCAATCATAATATGGTTGAATTTTACATTCTGTTTGAGGGAGAGAGAATTGGGTCTGAGAGTATGGGCGCAATTTTCTCAAACAAATTCTAAGGCCATGATCTTACCGGCTCGTCCTGCCGGTTTAATATTCTTGACATTGAGTCCCTTGAGTCCCAGATGCCAACGGGAGGTAGGGAAGACTGGCACAGGATGAGAACAGCGGTGGGTCCCGACGTCTGTTGGGGGTGGGAGGGATGACAGGAGATCTCCCAGTACACTGGAAGCTCAGCAGCTGGCTTCACCGGCGAGATTAGGTCCCCCCCACCCCATTTGTGAGAATCGCATCCTGGTACTTTTTTTTACTAAGTGCTGTACTATTACTGTTGATGAATTGCAGACTCTGATCGTGCGGAGACTGCAGGGCGACGTGCATGCCATCTACACCCCTGCACATGGGGCATCCAGGCGATGGTGGCAAAGCCTACAGCCTGGGCTTCCTATTGGGCTTGGCCCACGTTGAAGTTGATGTAGTGGCCAGCCCGGGCATACAGGACTTCTGTCACCTCACGGGTGCACTTATGCATGGAGGACTGAGAGATGCCGCAGAGGTCTCCATTGGCAGCCTGGAAGCACCCAGTGACATGCAAGGTGAATGCCTCGTGACCTTCACTTTCACTGGGAGTGGGTGTCCTGCTGTCCCATGAGGTCTCAGGTCCACGAAGACCTGACACAGGTGCCACACTGTTTCCTTGTTGAGCCAGAGCCTGCAATGGCACACAGCATCTGGCAGCCCATCGAAGGACATGCAGATCCTGTACACACTAGGTCTCTGTCTCTTCAGTGCCCACCTCCCCCCCCACCCCCCACCCTTCCGGGCAGCCACGTACTGGCCTCAACCGGAAGCCCCCTATCCTCCTACTGCAGCTTCTGGCCTTGCAGCGGCAGATGTCTCCCTCCTCCTCAGCAGTCACGGGAATCGGTTCCAATGCAAAATCCATATTTGCTCTGGCAGTGGAGGAGGAAGCAGTGGGGGAGGAAGAGAACAGATGGAGACAGTCTGCAAGGTTATTCATCCCGGACCTCTTACTCCCTCTCAGCAACTCATTTCTACATGAATCTGGGCATTGGCAACCTGACACCATCCCCAGAGCCATATCCCACCTCAATGGGTTGCTGACAGTTGGAACATCACCACAGCGGGCATGGAGAGCACACGGGTGGCTGTGAGGGAGTCCCCATTGAGAACCCTCGAAGCACAGAAATAAGTGCAGCACTTGGACATCTGGTGCACTGGCTGCCAGGAATAGCCTGCTGTTCAGCCAGACAGTGGAGAAGCATCCTCGTGACTATCGATGGCAGCACTGCAGAATCCATGCAGGATGAGGAGCTGTGTTAACACCTGCAGAGGTCCCTTAATTGGGGCAACAGCTGCTAGACCTGCTGCTTGTTACTGTTAGTGGGGCCTGGGAAGGAATGTTCGCAATAAACCACAGAGCATGGCCAGTGGACAGATGGCAGGGTGACCAGTGTGACATTCGTTGGGTTGGGACTCGACCGCATGTGAAACTCCCCGGAGGTTGTTCAGTGGCCAGGGAGATTGCACGCAACAGTGCTGAGCCCCGACCTGAGGACCCCAAGACTGGCACGAACCCCCCCCCTTGAACCTCTGCACCCATTTAGGCCCCCCACCCTGCAACATGGCAACAGCTGAGCCCTCCCTCATCCAGCCCAGAGATTCATAGTCAGTGGTACCCACCTCTTCGCTCTCCTTCAGTACTGCTGCACCTGAAGCAGACTTTTATACAGCAGAAGTGATTCGCGCTGGCATGACGTCTCACCAATGTGGTGGGAAGCATTCAGGAGGAGGGGTAGCAGCGATGCTGAGCTCACTAATGATACTGAAATCCAATCAAATGGACACAAATAAGCTCCATGCCTATTTTGGACACGAAGCGGTTCACGCCAGGAGAATGTGACTGGGAAGGCAGCAAACTGCTTGATATCGGGGGGCAAATCTGATTTTTAGCATCGGGCACTTTTTTCCAGCCTCGCCACACTAACTGACAGGCAAGAAGGGGTGATAAGATCGTGCCCTATGTGTTTAAACTTATTTAAGGAAAATTATGAGGGCATGAAAACTGGTTAAAGTGAACTGGCAAATTAGGTTAAGGGATAGGTCAATAGAGATGCAGTGGCAAACATTTAAGGGAATATATCAGAATTCACAGGTTACATTCTAACAAGAAACCAAGAGGCAGACTCATCATCCATGGTTAACTAAGAAGGTTAAAGAAAGCATCAAATTTAAAGAAAAAAGCATATAATTGTACAAAGGCAGATGGCAGGGCAGAAGATTGTACAGAATATAAGGATCAGCAAAGGATGACTATAAGATTAATAAGGAAGGAAAAATGAGAGTACTAAAGAAAGCTAGCCAGAAATATAAAAACAAAGAGTAAGAGTTTTTATAAATATTTAAAAATGAAATGAGTTAACAAAGTGAGTGTTGGTCTTAAAGAAAGTGAGTTTGGAGAATTGATAATAGAAAACAAGTAGATGGCAGCTGAATTGAATAGGCATTTTGCATCAGTCTTCACTATGGAGGATACAAGTAACATCCCAAAAGCAGCTATAAGCTGCCATGTTGCAGGGTGGGGGGCCTGAATGGGTGCAGGGGTTCAGGGGGAAATTAGTTACCAGAGAAGTGGTACTAAGCAAATTGTTGGAGCTGTGGGCTGACAAGAGCCCAAGTCCTAATCAACTTCATCCTAGGGTCTTAAAAGAAGTGGCTGGTGAGATAGTTAATGCATTGGTTTTAATTTTCCAAACTCCCTACATTCGGGGAAGGTTCCATTAGATCCAAAGATAGTAAATGTAACACCATTATTCAAACATGGGAGACAGAAAGTGGGAAACTACAGGCCAGTTTTTTTGGGTTTAATATCAGTTGTTTGGATTTAATCTCAGTTGTTTGGATTTAATGTCAGTTGTTTGGGTTTAATCTCAGTTGTTTGGGTTTAATGTCAGTTGGTTGGGTTTAATCTCAGTTGTTTAGGTTTAATATCGGTTGTTTGGTTTTAAAATCAGTTGTTTGTGTTTAATCTCAGTTGTTTGGGTTTAATCTCAGTTGTTTGGGTTTAATCTCAGTTGTTTGTGTTTAATCTCAGTTGTTTGGGTTTAATCTCAGTTGTTTGGGTTTAATCTCAGTTGTTTGATTTAATCTCAGTTATTTGGGTTTAATATCAGTTGTTTGGGTTTAATATCATATGTTTGGATTTAATCTCAGTGGTTTGGGTTTAATCTCAGTTGTTTAGGTTTAATAGCAGTTGTTTGGATTTAATCTCAGTTGTTTAGGTTTAATATCAGTTGTTTGGATTTAATCTCAGTTGTTAATCTCAGCATCTGGAGCGGGCAGCGGAGTGAGCAGGGAGCAGAGTGTGAGCTGTAAGGGCTTTGGCTCACAGGGCTTCGGCGAAGGCGAGGAAGGTTGTTTGTTTTTCTTCTGTTACACCCCCTTTTTTGTTTTATCTCCCAAAAACTAAAAAGGACATGGCTGGTATGAGTGGGAGGCCAGTATACTGCATTCGGTGTGGGATGTGGGAGTTCCTGGAGACAACTTGCCTCCCGGAAGTCCATATCTGTGCTAGATGTGTGGAACTGCAACTCCTGAAGGATCGTGTAAGGGAGCTGGAGCTGAGGCTCGATGAACTCAGTTTAGTTAGGGAAAATGAGAGATTAATAGATAAAAGTTATAGTCAGGTAGTGACACCAGGGTCTCGGAAGGAAGACACGTGGGTCACAGTTAGGAGGGGTAATAGTCAGAAGGGTGATGTGCCAGAAAGTACCCCAGTGGCAGTCTCCCATAAAAGAAAGGGATGGGCAACAGATGGGAGAAGGGAAGGGAGTGAGCAGTCTGTGGAGGGATCCCCTGTGGTTGTCCCCCTCCAAAATAGGTATATTGTTTTGGATTCTGTGGAGGGGGATGACCCTCCAGGGGTAAGCCACAAGGACCAGATCGCCTCCACGGAGACAGGCTCAGGGGTCCGGAAGGGAAAGAAGGGGTTTAGGAGAGCGATAGTTGTGGGGGACGCAATGGTTAGAGGCACGGACAGGCGGTTCTGTGGGAGTGAACGAGAATCCAGGATGGTAGTCTGCTTCCCTGGTGCCGGGGTACTGGATGTCTCCGAGAGGGTAGGAAGCATATTTAAAAAGGAAGGTAGTCAAACGGATGTGATTATACACATTGGTGAAAATGATGTAGGTAGGAAGAGCAGGGGGGTCATACGAGAGAAATTCAGGGAGTTGGGTGCTAGGCTAAAAAGTACGGCCTCCAGGGTAGCAATCTCTGGACTGCTCCCGGTATCTAGTGCAAGTGAGGCTCGGAACAGGGAGATTCTACAGTTGAACGCGTGGCTAAAGGACTGGTGCAAGAGGGAGGGTTTTAAATTCATAGATAACTGGGAAATCTTCAAGTCAGGATGGCAACTGTACAGAAAGGATGGGTTACACCTTAACTGGAAGGGAGCAAATATCCTGGCTGGGAGTTTTGCTAGAGTGTTTCGGCAGGATTTAAACTAGTGTGGCAGGGGGGTGGGGAACAAAACAGTAGGTCAGTAAATACTGAGGCTGGGGTTGAGCTGGGGGCCAGGGCAAGGCTAGCTAAGAAGAGGAGCACTCTGGAGGAGGATGACCTGAGTGGGCCTGGAGGTCTGGAGTGCATCTGCTTCAATGCGAGGAGCGTAACGGGTAAAACAGACGAACTTAGGGCCTTAATGCTTATGCGGAATTTGGATGTGGTTGCGGTGACGGAAACTTGCTTAAAAGGACAGGACTGGCAGCTGAATATTCCGGGGTATGTGTTTTAGGCGAGACAGAGGAGGGGCTAAAAAAGGTGGGGGAGTAGCGATATTAGTTAAGGAGCATATTACCACGGTGCAGAGGGTAGACAACTTAGAGGGGTCATGTACTGAGTCGCTGTGGGTGGAACTCAGAAACAGGAAGGGTGCAGTCACTATGCTGGGGGTGTACTACAGACCACCCAACAGCCCACGGGAAGTGGAGGAAAGGATATGTCAGGAGATTCTGGATAGGTGCTGAAAAAATAGGGTTCTTGTAGTGGGGGACTTTAATTTCCCTGGCACAGACTGGAAAGTGCTTACAGCTGGGGGTCCGGACGGGGAGGAATTTGTAAAATGCGTACTGGAAGGTTCTTTGGAACAGTATGGAGATAGCCCGACTAGAGAGGGGGCTATACTGGACCTAGTTCTGGGAAATGAGCCCGGTCAGGTCGTCAAAGTTTCGGGAGGGGAACATGTGGCAAATAGTGACCACAACTCTGTTAACTTTAGGATAGTAATGGACAAGGATCAGTGCTGTCCTACGGGCAGGGTGCTAAATTGGGGGAAGGCTAACTATAGCCGGATTAGGCAGGAATTGGTGGATGTTGATTGGGAGAGGATGTTCGAGGGTAAGTCCGCGTCTGGCATGTGGGAGTCTTTTAAGGAACTATTGATAAGGCTGCAGGATAGGCATGTGCCTGTAAAAAGGAAAGATAGGAAAGGTAGGATTCGAGAGCCGTGGATAACCAGGGAAATTGAGGATCTGATTAAAATGAAAAGGGAGGCGTACGTTAAGTCCAGGCAACAGAAAACAGATGGAGCTCTGGAGGAATACAGAGAGAGTAGGAAAGAACTCAAACGGGGAGTTAGAAGGGCAAAAAGAGGTCACGAGATGTTCTTGGCAGGCAGGATTAAGGAAAATCCTAAGGCATTCTATTCATACGTTAGGAACAAAAGAGTTGTCAGGGAGAAAATCGGACCACTCAGGGACAAAGGAGGGGAATTATGCATAGAACCCAAGGGAATAGGGGAGATCCTAAATGAATACTTTGCATCGGTATTCACGAAGGAGAGGGGCGTGTTAACCGGGAGTGTCTCGGAGGGAGGTGTTGACCCGTTAGAGAAAATCTCCATTACAAGAGAGGAAGTGTTAGGTTTTTAGGGAACATTAAAACTGACAAAGCCCCATGGCCTGATGGCATCTATCCTCGACTGCTCAAGAAGACGAGAGATGAAATTGCTGGGCCTCTGGCGGAAATCTTTGTCGCTTCTTTGGACACGGGTGAGGTCCCTGAGGATTGGAGGATAGCGAATGTGGTCCCGTTGTTTAAGAAGGGTAGCAGGGATAACCCAGGAAATTATAGGCCGGTGAGCTTGACGTCCGTGGTAGGGAAGTTGTTGGAGAGGATTCTTAGAGACAGGATGTATGTGCATTTAGAATGGAACAATCTCATTAGTGACAGACAGCATGGTTTTGTAAGAGGGAGGTCGTGCCTTACAAATTTGGTGGAGTTTTTTGAGGAAGTGACAAAAACGGTTGATGAAGGAAGGGCCGTGGATGTCGTCTATATGGATTTCAGTAAGGCATTTGACAAAGTCCCACATGGCAAGTTGGTTAAGAAGGTTAAGGCTCATGGGATACAAGGAGAAGTGGCTAGATGGGTGGAGAACTGGTTTGGCCATAGGAGACAGAGGGTAGTGGTCGAAGAGTCTTTTTCCGGCTGGAGGTCTGTGACCAGTGGTGTCCCGCAGGGCTCTGTACTGAGACCTCTGCTATTTGTGATATATATAAATGATTTGGAAGAAGGTGTAACTGGTGTAATCAGCAAGTTTGCGGATGACACGAAGATGGCTGGACTTGCGGATAGCGAAGAGCAATGTCGGGCAATACAGCAGGATATAAATAGGCTGGAAAATTGGGCGGAGAGGTGGCAGATGGAGTTTAATCCGGATAAATGCGAAGTGATGCATTTTGGAAGAAATAATGTAGGGAGGAGTTATACAATAAATGGCAGAGTCATCAGGAGTATAGAAACACAGAGGGACCTAGGTGTGCAAGTCCACAAATCCTTGAAGGTGGCAACACAGGTGGAGAAGGTGGTGAAGAAGGCATATGGTATGCTTGCCTTTATAGGACGGGGTATAGAGTATAAAAGCTGGAGTCTGATGATGCAGCTGTATAGAACGCTGGTTAGGCCACATTTGGAGTACTGCGTCCAGTTCTGGTCGCCGCACTACCAGAAGGACGTGGAGGCATTAGAGAGAGTGCAGAGAAGGTTTACCAGGATGTTGCCTGGTATGGAGTGTCTTAGCTATGAGGAGAGATTGGGTAAACTGGGGTTGTTCTCCCTGGAAAGACGGAGAATGGGGGGAGATCTAATAGAGGTGTACAAGATTATGAAGGGGATAGATAGGGTGAACGGTGGGAAGCTTTTTCCCAGATCAGAAGTGACGTTCACGAGGGGTCACGGGCTCAAGGTGAGAGGGGCGAAGTATAACTCAGATATTAGAGGGATGTTTTTTTACACAGAGGGTGGTGGGGGCCTGGAATGCGCTGCCAAGTAGGGTGGTGGAGGCAGGCACGTTGACATCGTTTAAGACTTACCTGGATAGTCACATGAGCAGCCTGGGAATGGAGGGATACAAACGATTGGTCTAGTTGGACCAAGGAGCGGCACAGGCTTGGAGGGCCGAAGGGCCTGTTTCCTGTGCTGTACTGTTCTTTGTTCTTTTTGTTCAGTTTATTTATTAGTCACAAGTAGGCTTACATTAACACTGCAATGAAGTTATTGTGAAAGTTGGCTTAATTTCTGTCAAGGAAACTTAATGGAATTCTTTGAGGAAGTAACATGTGCTGTGGATAAAGGGGAACCGGTGGATATACTGTACTTCACTTTCCAAAATACATTTGATAAGGTACCACTGTGGGGGTAACATATTGCCATGGATTGAAGATTGGCTGGCTAATAGGAAGCATAGAGTAGGTTGGGGAATCTATAACCAGGGGACACAGTCTCATAATACAGGATAGACCATTTAGGACTCAAGTGAGGGAACTCTCTACCATAGTTGGCTGTTGAGGCCAAATTATTGAATGTATTCAAGAAAGAGATAATGTTTTAGATTTTAATGACATCTGGGGGTCTGGGAAGAAAGTGGGAATATGGCATTGAGATAGAAGATCAGCCATGGTCATACTGAATGATGGAGCAGGCTAGAAGGGCTGAATGACCTTCTCTTATTCGTAGTTTATATAAATGGATCTTTTACAGGTTGGCAAGATGTAACAAGCGGTGAACTCAACTATTTATAATTGATATAAATGACTTAGATGAAGGGGTTAAAAGGATGGTTGCTAAATTTGCTGATGACACAAAGATAGATGGGAAAGTAAGTTGTCAAGACAACACAAGGAGATCACAAAAAATATATAGATAGGTTGAGTAGGCAATGATCTGGAAAATGGAGTATCATGTGGGAACATGTGAAATTGTCCATTTTGCAGGAAGAATGCAAAAAACATAGGGGGCAATTCTCCCAAAAAAATTCTCTTAAGTGTTGAATTCACATAAAAACTGGAGTAAATCCTGCTGGTTTTTTCAGCGGGATTTTCAAAATGAATCTCCCACACTCTGTGTACTGCAGAGTGCCTCAGCGTGAATCACACTGAAATTCAGGAGACGGGGCCTATTCCCGTTGGAGAGGTCGGAAGCATAGTGCTGAGCAGGCCCTGCGCAAGCACCAAGTCTGGCGCATTCGCAGTGGCCTTGCACTGCCAGCCTCCCAATTGCTGGCTAGGTCAACCGCTGGCCAGCCCCGTGATCCCTCATCGCTGGCCGTGTCACCCCACAACAACCCCCCCGCCCCCCTCCATCAAGATAATGGAAATAAAGATTTGAATTCCCTGGTCTGTTGCAACTTTCTTGACAGCAAAATCATAAACTTCACTTCACTGAACAATTGATCTTCTGTCATGCAACCTTGCATAATCCTGAGAAACTATTTCCCTGGATGTTGAAAAGGGATTTTCTTTGATGCCTCATTGTCCTTCCAACTGATTGAATCTGAAGTGGCTTACCATCAGAAAAGTAGATATTGCTTCATTTACGGTTTTGTTCTGCAGCAGAATAAAACACCGTGGACAGCTGAGGAAGCAGTGATGGCAAGTTTATACCTTCTGGCCATAACCAATTGTTCACCTTGCAAGCTTGATGTTATCTTTCGGGAAATGACTATCCCGATCAGATCACTGTTTACATTTGGTGGGATTCTCCAGCCGTTCACGCCAGCAGGATTCTCTGGTCTCGCTGCAGTGAAAGGCGATTTGGCTGAACGCCAAATTCTCTGTCCTTGTTGGCAGCAGCAGTGGGGTACAGCCGAAGAATTGTGACCTGTGTATCATGCAAACTCACAAATGGCGCAAAGGCCACCACTTTCAGACCTGGAAAGTGTCCATTCTACACCAAATTAATCTGGAAAGGCAAAATATCTCAAAAATTTGAACAATAGATTAAGAAAGCCATTTTTAACTGCTACAATGTGTGGCTACACAAGTGGTATTTTCCACCAACAGGATGCTGTTGTCAATCTAAAAGCACATTCTGCCTGCCATGCAATCATATGAATTTCAATGCTGGTGTAATGCCAGGTGAGCAGCCTGTGTGTCCCAACTATTAGTTGATCGATCCAAACAGCATGTTCCCTCAGTTATTCGTAATAGGCACAGTACAGAATGTACTCAACCAGCCTGCACTTGCAAAGCCCAAAACAAAATGCTTATGTTAGATCTGATTTTGTAATTGGCAGCACTTGCTGAACAATCCCGAGTGTGCTAATAGCTACACTAATAACCAATTTAAGTTAATCAGTCAAGCTAATAATGTGGTTTATTCACGCTTGCTAGAAGTGACCTGCATTTACACACACAGACCCATTCTCTGCACATAAAAGGAATATTTGCACCTTTTTTGAATTATCCAGGAGCTTGCAGGGCCTCTCGTCCCTTCTATTTTCTTTATGGCATTGTCTCAGCCAATCAGATTTAACTTACAAACCAGTCAGCATCCTTTTCCCCTGCAGTATAAATTGTTGTGATCATTTGAAATTTGGCATTTTTGTGTTTGATCTGAAGAGTGCAAGATGAAAAGCTTCAGCAACATGCTTTTCTTTTCAGCAATATTCAAGTTCTGTATTACCAAAAGGAAATCGTGAATGTATTAACCACTTCAGCAAATCAGATTGTGACTGCTCCAAAATATCAATCACATCCGATACCAAAAGTGAAATGTAAAATCTACACCTTTTTGATCTCCACAACAGATATTTCCCTACTTGCAATAACCTACAAGTTATCTCTGCAATATAACATTTCTTACCTTTAAAAGTCGCAGTATCCTAGCAAGACGTATTAATCTGAATATTCGGACAGTACGTACTTTGTGCACACTGCGTTCAAATAACTGGTCTATGATAATGTCAGCTGCTGCTAATATGATGATGAATACGTCAAACTGATTCCAGTGGTCAAAAATATAGGCTTTCCGCACAGCAAGGGCCTGAAATCGATAAAAATACTTATCATTCTTCAGTCATCCTCCAAAATAAATCTGTCCATGAGAAACATATTGGATCTGATTTCGTTGGAAGTTCATTAGGAAAGACAAGTTCAGTCTCATCCTCATTTTTATGAAAGGTCAAACTGTACTCACAATACATTATATAAGATATTCAACTGTGTTGTTGCTAACCATCTGTATTTGGAGCAGTTAGATCATATGCTTCAACCCCTCTTCACTTCATTCATCCATTGGTTGTTCAGAAAGCATTTGTGGCTCTGCTGACTCTCCTTCAAAGAATATATAGATATTTGCCTCTCCTGCACACTTGTAAAGGAGCCAAATCACTATTTTTCTGGATGGAGTGACAACAAATGTCAGAAATGATGGCTGAGCGGCCATGACAAAAAGAGTAAATGGCAGTTGACAGATAAACCCAAATGCCCTAACTGTCTCAGCGAGACTTCCTTAGTGAATTATTCAGAGATTAAGGTGCTGATTCCTTAATACTGATCACACCATTTACACCAAGATCCATCCCAAAATGCCTGTGTTGCCATTTCGAGTCAAGTTTGGATCTGTAAGCTAATGCTCTAGGAACTCAGTATAAGAACTGGAAATTATGAAAAAGACATAGAACTGCCCAAATCCTGAGATTAGTGTCTCCAATGTAACAAGGATAATTAACAAGTTAAAAGGAGTGTCTTTGCTAATTCTAAAGTACTTCACTTTGAAGCTGGCAGCCTGGAGAAAATTTAACCAATATTTGGCTAAACGCTGTGCATCTATAACATCTTGCAGTTCTAATTAAATGTCATTACCTTTAAACATTGGCGGGAACTTTTACAGGCAAAGACAACAGATTTGGATACATTTGGAGCATTTAATCCCCAAAAGGTAAGGTCAGGTCATGATTCAGACAACCTCTTGTCAACTGCTAGTTTTCCAGGTGTTATGATCTTTTGCCAGATCCCCAAGTGATTGATGAGATCTGGTTAGGGACCAATAACATTTTGCTTAAAGTGGACAAACTTGAGATTCAAGACACTTACGAAGTAAACAAAGCCACAAAGTTTTGGAACAAACAAAAATAAACTCTGAGACTTTCTCCTTAACTCAACTATGTCCTGTTCCTGTCCCATCTCTAGTTCCTGCCCTAAAACACTTCCTGGCACCTTCTTCCTGCCCTTTTCCATGGTTACTCACCTCTGGGATGCTTAACTGCCTACAATGCTCTGTGCTAGTGACCCCTTTACACGTCGTTCTTTTTTTCCCAACTTGAAAGCATGCAGGGCCTCTCCTGGCCCTGAAGAACATAAAATATCCAAAATGCGAATGCATAGCTAGTTCCCTTTGTCAGGACCTGGGAGTTTCCAAAGTCCAAGGTAAGACTGGGTTTCTGTGCAGTTGACAGCTAACTAATTGCCATATGCAAATATGCCATTAACTATTGTTTTTACCAACAATTTGCCAGAGTCAGCTGGGTGAGTTTACAATGGAGAGTGCCTCTTCAGGAAAAGTGACAGGCTTTGAACAGTGAAACAGAAGAGCTCCAAACATGCCCAGGAGGGATGCTGATACTCATGTAAAAACGTAAGGAAAGGGAGGAGCAGAAGACCATATGACCTTTGAACCTTCCCCACTATTCAATGAAATCATGTTTTATCTTAGAATCATAGAATCCTACATTGCAGGAGGCCATTTGGCCCATCAAGTCTGCACTGACCACAATCCCACCCAGGGCCTATCCCCACAACTCCATGCATTTACCCTAGCGAGTCCTCCTGACACTAAGGGGCAATTTTGCATTGCCAATCCACCTAATCTGCACATCTTTGGACTGTGGGAGGAAACCGGAGCACTCGGAGGAAACCCACGCAGACGCTGGGAGATTGTGCAAACTCCACACAGATAGCGACCCAAGCCAGGAATCGAACCTAGATCCCTGGCACTGTGAGGCAGCAGTGCTAACCACTATACTACCATGCCACCCTCAATTCTACATTCCTACCTACTCCCCATTTCCCTGGATATCAAGGGAGATCAATTGTTTGTATATTTATTCCAGTATTGACTTCACTCAATGAATAAACATCCACAATCCTCTGAGATAAAGAATTCAAAAGCTCCACAGCTTTCTAAATGCAGAATTTTCTCTTCATCTCAATTGTAAATGATCAACCTCTTATCTTGAGACAGGGCCCAAATGTTCTAAATTCCCCAGCCTGGGAAAACAATCTCTCAGTATCTATCCTGCCAATTCTCTTCAGAATCTTGTACATTCTAATGGGGTCATCTTTCATTCTTCCAAATTCCAGAGAGTACATGGTCAATTTACTCAGCCTCTCTTCATGAATAAGACTTTCTTAACAATAGATTCCAGCATTTTCCTGACAATTGATGTGTCTTCTTTCTCTCTTGATTTGAGGTGATATATTTCCAAACTTCCAATCTCCCAGATTCTAGAATCTAGGGAACTTTGGAAATTAATAACCGGATCATCCACTATCTCTACAGCTACTATTTCAGTGCCATAGGAAGCAGGCCGTCAGGTCATGGAAATTTGCCAACTTTTAGCTCCTTGCATTTCTCTAATACTAATTTAAGTTCAACACTTTTATTCGACACTTGCTTACCCTCTATTTCTGTAAAGTAATTTGCGTCTTCAACTGTGAAGACAGGTGCAAAATATTTGTCCCTGCTATTTTGTCATTCCCCATTATAACTTGTCCCTGTTTTTAAAAGACCAAAGGTAACTTTTGCCACTTTCCGCCTTGGTTTATATAAATAAAAACGCTTACAATTTGTTTTTATCTTCTTGGGTAATTTACTCTTGTATTTTATTTTCTCCCATTTTATCAAGTTTTTGGTCACTCTTTGTTGGTTTGTAAAACTCTTCCAATCGTGAGTTACTACTATACCTTGTAACAAAATAAACCCTTCTTTTAATCTAATACTATCTTTATCTTCCCTGATAAATGGATCTTTCTCGCCAATCTTTTGTTTTTGGATGTAAGGTTTTTCGGCTGAACATTTTAGATAATTTCTTTAAATGTTTCCCACTGTTTAATTAATTATTGCCATATATTTTTGCCTATTTACCCATTCAATTATAGTCAGCTTTCCCCTCAAACCTATGCAATTGATTTTATTTCAGAATTTTGTTTCGGATTTGAATATTTTGCCATAAATAGGGAATGCAATTGTATTATAATTACTGCTTCATAGAGCACCTTTTACTGTGCGATTACAAATTAATTGTGCCACATTACAGAATACCAGATTTAAAATTGCTTTGTCCCAATTGGTTCCACAACAAATCATTTAAATAAGCTGTTGCGAAAGCATTCCACAAGTTCACCTTCTAGACTACATTTGCTCATTTGATTTGTTCAGTTATTTCTTGCTTAATGTTCTGACCAACAGTACAGCTAATGTAAAGGGGCCTATGGTGTATTCTGACCCTTGTTATTTCTAATCTCCAACCTGATTGATATTACTTCCTAATTTTGAGACGTTCCTCTTACTACGTCTTTACATCATCCTTAGGTCTGTCTTGCTATGTACTTCACTGGGTATCTCCATAATTTTGTATACATCATCAGGCAGGATATGGTTATCATCTGTCACATGACACAGTTGGAAAGTGTTAAGCTGACCAAGAAAAGCTCTCCAGCAACATCAATATATGCTGTAATCTTTGAATAAAGAATTCACAAATATTTTAAAAGCAAAATACTGTGGTTGCTGGAATCTGAAACTAAAACAGAAAATGCTGGAAAATCTCAGCAGGTGTGACAGCATCTGTGCAGGGATTATAGAGCCAACGTTTCAAGTCAGGATGATCCTTAGGCAGAGCTCAACATAGTTTACCAGTTCTACCTGAATGATTGATGAGTTGTGTTTGAGGGATAGAAGGAAACATAACATGGTGGCAGCTGATTGGAGTTCTAAGATCTTGAGCTGTTATGGCACATTATAAAAAAGTGATAGCAACATTTGGAACTTTGAAGACTTTGAAGAACTGAAGCTCCAAAGGCACAGTATTGTTGCAATTTTGGAGACTTTTTAAGATTCTAAACATTTGAAGATTGCCATGTAAGCACAGTAGTAGCGTGTCGTGTTTCAAAATGAAAACCCATAGTTTTCCCATATTGGAAACCTCAAGAAGCAGTAAACATTGGGAGAAAATCAGATTCAGCTTGGAAGTCCACAAGCAGTGTTAAAGGCCATTGTATTTTCAATGTACTTATATATATGCTCATTGAAAATAACCCCACCGGGAGGGTCCCCAAAACCCATAAGGGTAACTTGGAATGCAAGTTCTTCATTGTTTCTTTTTCAATTTGGTATAAAGTGAAGAAAGATATGCAAATTAGTGAGGAATGGCACAATATTTTTGTAATCATTCAAAAAGAATGTTTATTAACTTGTAAAAACACACAACATGAAAGGCCACAGTACAAAACAATGATACGCACACAAACACACACTGTTCCACATCTATCTATGTACTCAAAACTATGTCCCATACAGTTTAACTCTATGAGCTAAATCCAGCAAGGTAATTACCACACTTTGGTTGTATCTTTAATTTTGGGTAGGCTTTCTTCTATTTCAGCGTAACTTTTCCGAAGTTTTCGAACAACAGCTTCTCGCATAGAATCCTGCTTTCTGGGAGAACTTCCATTTTCAGCTGGGCCTGGCTAGGATCTTATCTGCTCACCAGCTACATCTTCTACAGTACACAGCTAACACTGCTACTAATACATCGTTTTACTCTTTTGGTCTCATTCTCTCTGAACAACTCGGTGCAGAAGCCATGTTTTTAGCATGTAGATGTGACATGCATTCTTATGTTTCCACTTTGATTTCATATCTTCTGTAGTTTCAACATTTACCATTCTATTTTATATTGTTTTCACTTCACTTAAGTAAATATCTGTTTATCCAGCTATGCTAATTAGCACATCAAAACCCTCCAAACAGCTGCACTGTTATCAATTCCATTTTATCCAATTCTTTCAACTTCATTTCATTCAATTTCCTTTTATCTTAAATCTTTATTCAAGCTTCTTGACATCATGAACTCTTTAAACCTGTGGAAGACCGAATGGTAGATGATTGTCCCTAACTGAAAACTGTGACCTCATTTGCAGTCAACGGCGTTCATTTTCCCTCATTCGATATAACTGCACTTGAAAGCAATCAATTAGCTCTTTAACACTCAATCTTCCTGTTGAAATGAGTGTTGTTTTCCTCTCACTTCTCATCTAGCAACTTGAGATTGTTGTTGACTCTCTATCTCAAAGGTTTCTGGAGGTAATAACAAATTAAATGTAGTTCTCAACTTAATATAAAAGTAAATTACTGTGGATGCTGGAATCTGAAACAAAAACAGACGCCACCATTGACATCCTGCCCCCTTTAGGCCCCCTATCACCTAATTAAAGATCTTTACCTCAGTCTCTCAGATGACTTCCATTTACATTGACAGCAATTAAGTATCACTGATTGGAGTTTCTTTTTGGGGTTTTCTCACTCCCGCCAGCCTCCGCATCAGCTTCTGTTGGTACAAACACATCCTCTGCTGTTGTTTTTTCAGCTTCTGAGGCAACAGGTCCTGGATCACATTGGTCTGATCTCAGAATTGTGTTCAATACTAACTATGGGCATGTTTGGGGTTTTCTTTCACTTTTACTTCTTCTTTTGCTGTGACTTGCCTTGCTTTCTGACTGATTACAGCTTTATCGTTTGCTTGTAGTTTGTTGCTAAAATTTTCAAGGAACTTCTCATTATAATATAAAAGAATAGGAGTTTTTGCTTTCAGCTCTTCATAAGGGTCTTTTGTTGCCCACCTGGGGTCTTTTGTTGCCTTCTGGTGTCTTTCGTTGCCCTAGTCCTGAGGTCTTTCAGTACCCGCCTATCAGGAGACTTATTATCTACTCTGAGTCTGGCGATGCCTCTTGCTTAAGGGGTGGCATGGTGACATAGTGGTTAGAACTGTTGCCTCACAGCGCCAGGGACCAGGGATCAATTCCAGCCTTGAGTGACTGTCTGTGTGGAGTTTGCACATTCTCCTTATGTCTGTGTGGATTTCCCCTGGGTGTGCCGTTTCCTCCCACGTCCAAAGATGTGCAGGTTAGGTGGATTGGCCATGCTAAATTGCACCTTAGTGTTAGGGACATTAGCAGCGTAAATACGTGGGGTTACGGGAATAGGGCCTATGTGGGATTGCTGTCGGTGCAGGCTCGATGGGCCAAATGGCCTCCTTCTGTACTGTCGGCATTCTATGATTCTATATCTCCGCTGAGCTCCAGCATTGCTTCTTTTGTAAGGTCTTAATTTCCTCCTTTGAAGTCCTGCGTTGTTTACAGGCTCTTTTTTTAAAAAAAGATTTGCCCTCTTTTTTTAGAGTTGCCTTCTATCTCTGATTTTTCTATCTCATTTTTTTTATTTCTCTTGACCTTTATTCCTTCTTATGATTGTTGTACAACTTAAATGTATTACCACATTAAGAATATCATCTTAGTTTAAACTGCCACAAATGCTGTTCCTCTCTCTGTGCTTTTCCCGTGCTTTTGTAGTTTTGGCATGAACTACAGCTCCTCCTTCTTGGACCCTTTTTAAACTGTTTAATTTCATTTTTAAGCTGGTTTAAGATTTCTTCAATTATTTCTGCAACTTTTTTATGTTTCCTGGCTGACTTCCTTGCTCCTAAAGGCTAATCTCTCTTCATTTTAATGTTTCTGGAATCTTTCAAAATCTCTTCACTTGCTAGTTCACACTGAGTTCAGTACCTCGACTGCCCCTCAGGATATGGCACTAGCTCAACAACTCTCGCTGAGTTTTTTCACTGAGTCTATTCACTCAAAAGTATTGGTAAGTGCATAGAAGACGGTATGCCAAAGAATCAAATTCTGTGTTTCCCAGCCGGAAACCACGGAGGAACAGGGATATCCACTGCTTACTGAAGTCCAAGTCTGAGGCGTTCAAGTTGGGTGATCCTGGACCATACAAGAAATCCAGATACGATCTACGGAGAACCATCAAAGATGCCAAGAGACAGTACCAGACCAAGCCAGAGTCCCAGGCTAGCCACACGGACACCCACCGGGTCTACACAGCTTAACAATCTACAAGATGAAAGCATGTAGAATCGCCAGCAACAATGCACCCCGCCTCGATGAGCTCAACGCATTCTATGCCGATTTTGAGCGAGAGTTCAGTGAGAGGATGTCTTCCGCCCTGGAAGCCTCAGCTGAACCAGTATCCGAGGTCACTATCGCAAACGTCAGATGTGCCTTCTTGAAAGTTAACCCACGGAAAGTGACTGGCCTGGATGAGCTGCCCGGACGAGCACTCAGATCTTGCGTGGACCAGCTGGTAGGGGTATTTGCTGACATCTTTAACCTCTCCTTATGCTGATCTGAGGTCCCTCCTGCTTCAAGAATATGACCATCAGCCCTGTACCAAAGAAAAGCCAGCAGCGTGCCTAAATACTTATTTCTACATTTATGCCTTAGGTGAGCACTTCTATCACACCTGAAATACTCCAAATCCCAAAACCTGCACTTTGCTGCGCGGACACGGGCGCGGATTGCGTTAATGGCCTCACACCTGACTTTACCACGTTTTCATGCCTGAAAATGGGCGCGACGCAATGGTAAAATAGGGCTCATAGTGTCGGCATGGAGGGACCAGGACAGGTTGTTGGTGATTTGGACACCCAAAAACTTGAAGCTTTCGATTATTTCTACTTCGTCCCCATTGATGTAGACAGGGGCATGTTCTCCACCACACTTCCTGAAGTCGATGACAATCTCCTTCGTTTTGTTGTCAACATTTCTTACTTGATTGCAGCAGCGGGTTTTACACCAATTCTTTACTACAGTCTCCCTTCCTTTGCTTGAACAGGCATTCGCAACTTTGGTGCTGCCGCTGCAGCTTCTTGCAGCCCCTTTCCCCAGCAAGTGGATTTCGCCTTCAGGTGTGCTTTGCAATTCTTGAGCTTTTTTTTCTGTGAACAAAGCCATTTCAACAGTCTTTTTTAAGTCAAGCTTTGACTCCAGTAGCAATTTATTTTGGATAGCTGTGTTACTTATCCCACACACCAGCCTATTCCTTAACATATATTTCAGGGATGTTCCAAACTCACAACATTCTGCCAGTTTCTGTAATCTTGCCATGAAATCCATCAGGGCGCTGCAAGTGGTTAGCAAGATAATCCTCTGCTTCTCCTCCCTCTCTATGCTCTAAAAAAGTAACGCATACGTTCTATGTACTACCTCTGAACTCCGTGGCCTGGGCCTCGGCTTCTCTCTCTGCGACTGGATCCTGAACTTCCTAACGCACAGATCACAATCAGTAAAATAGGCAACAACACCACCTCCACGATCGCCCTCATCACTGGTGCCCCACAAGGCTACGTTCTCAGTCCCCTACTATATTCCTTATACACCTATAACTGTGTGGCCAAATTCCCCTCCAATTTTCAAGTTTGCTGATGACACCACCATCGTGGGTCAGATCTCAAACAATGACAAGACAGGATACAGGAATGAGATAAAGAGTCTGGTGAACTGGTGCGACGACAAAAATCTCTCCCTCAATGTAAACAAAACGAAGGAGATTGTCATCGACTTCAGGAAGTGCGGTGGAGAACATGCCCCTGTCTACATCAATGGGGACGAAGTAGAAATAATCGAAAGCTTCAAGTTTTTGGGTGTCCAGATCACCAACAACCTGTCCTGGTCCCTCCATGCCGACACTATGGGCCCTATTTTACCATTGCATCATGCCCGTTTTCAGGCGCGAAAACGTGGTAAAGTTGGGTGTGAGGCCATTAACGCAATCCGCGCCCGTGTCCGCGCAGATGGCCACTTTACCGAAACCCGGGAATGGCGGCAATCTAATTCGCACCCGAAATGGGCGCAACGGCGATTTAAATGTATTTGCATGCATTTCAATTGAATTAATGAATTGCCCACCCAACTTTATCAGCATTTCCCCCTTTACCGCCACGTTCGCCAATCCGGATTCGCGCCAAAATGAACCTGCTGAATAAAAGTCTGAATTGGGCGCTCCAGCTGTTGAAGGGGCGCGTTCAGTGCTTCCAATGGCCCTCTAACTCAGATCAGTGGTTGGGGGGTGGGGAGGGAGGCGGGCCAGCTCATTCTCTGGTTTGGGGGGGGGGGGGGGGGAGTGAGGCCAGATTGTTGTCTGGTTGGGGGGGGGGAGGAGGAGGAGGCGGGTCAGATGTATCTCTGGTGGTGGTGGGGCGGGGGGGGAGAGGAGGCCCGATTGTTGTCTGGGGGGGGGGGTAGGACCGATCGTTGTCTGGGGGGGGGGGGGAGGACCGATCGTTGTCTGGGGCGGGGGGGGGGGGGTACAGCTGATCATTGTCATTGTCTGGTGGTGGGGGGGGGAGGGGGAGGGCTGATCGTTGTCTGGTGGGGAGGGAGGAGGAGGCGGGTCAGATGTTCCTCTGTGGGGAGGTTGGTGAGGCCAGACCATTCTCTGGGGGGCGATGAGTGAGGCCAAATCGTTGTCTGGGAGGTGGAGGGAGGTGGGTAAGATGTATCTCTGTTGGGAGGGGGGGAGGCCCGATCGCTCACTGGTGGGGGAGGGGCAGATGGATCTCTGGTAGGAGGGGGGGCAGTGGTCGCGATCGGTCTGGGTAACCGGGTTGGGGGGGGAGGGGTAGATAAGGGGGGCAGTGATGTGTGTGTGCACCATCGCTCCCGCTTTTCACTCCCGGGCCGCTTTCTGCAGCCCGGGAGTGATCTGACACAGGCGCGCTTTTTCAAATTTTTTTCCAACTGCGCATGCGCAGTTCAGAGCTCCGATCATTTCAGCCGCGCTAAGCTCCGCCCACAGCGCGAATGGGACCCGCGATATTTTTTTCAGGCTGAGTGCGTATGGAGGCGCCTGAAAGCAGATTTCTAAGTCGGATCTGAATTAAGCCCAGATTCAGCACTTAGAATGAAAATGGTAAAATCAAGCCCTATTGTTAAGAAAGCCCACGAAGGCCTCTACTTTCTCAGAAGACTAAGGAAATTTGGCATATCAGCTACGACTTTCACCAACTTTTATAGATGCACCATAGAAAGCATTCTTTCTGGTTGTATCACAGCTTGGTATGGCTTCTGATCTGCCCAAGACTGCAAGAAACTACAAAAGGACGTGAATCCATCACGCAATCCAGCCTCCCATCCATTGACTCTTAGTCTACACTTCCTGCTGCCTCGACAAAGCAGCCAGCATAATTAAGGACCCCACGCACCCCGGACATACTCTCTTCCACCTTCTCCCATCGGGAAAAAGATACAAAAGTCTGAGGTCACGTACCAACCGACTTAAGAACAGCTTTTGCCCTACTGCCATCAGACTTTTGAATGGGCCTACCTCGCATTAAGTTGATTTTTCTCTACACCCTAGCTGTGACTGTAACACTACATTCTGCACTATCTCGTTTCCTTCTCTATGAACGGTATGCTTTGTCTGTATAGCGCGCAAGAAATAATACTTTTCACTGTATGCTAATACATGTGACAATAATAAATCAAATCAAATGGTTTTCCTAATCATGCTTCTATATATACAAGCATACTCTGAGGATACTTTTATTTTGGGCTTCACAGCTGGCTGAAACAAAATAGACAAGCTGCCAGCATTGATCAAAAACTGATTAGGCAGATCATTGCGCAGATATTTTTGGGGTTTTGGCAGGGGGAGTGAAGGAAGCTGGAGGGGAAGAGAAGAAACTCTGATGGTCCCTCTGCAGGACTGAGTCAGCAAGACAATCTTCAGGCAGGAATTATCGGAGGAATTAATAGATGAGGAGGCAGTGGATGAATTCACAGCTGAGCAGGCAGTGGGCAGGATGATTTTTATAGGGTCAGGAGCAGTAGTCATGTTTTCTGAGCAGTTCCTTTATGGTCACTAGACCTATTAAGGATCACTGATTTGGCCGTTCTACATTCAGTTCCACTGAATATGGCTTGGATAATGCATAGACCACCCAAGAAAGCTCAAAATTGCATTCCCGTTCTAAATATTAATAGGACCACATTTTACACATGAGTATGGCTCTGAACAATTTTTATTGTGGTGCTGGACAGAGCAAATTCAAAATCATAGTGGGTGGATTTTGTCCAATAGCTCTTGTGCAATAACTCAGCGGTAATTAATCTATTAATCTTTTCTCCAATCAACCAGCAGACTCCACGGGCAGGGTTTCCGCCACCGGGTTCCTAAATCCCAGGGAAGATCCAACGTTGACAAGTTAAGTACCTGACAGGCACTTAATTTGGTTGGGCTTCCCCACAACCAGTGGATGAGACCCCCTTTACCAACATTAAATCCAGCCTGTAAGAATCTGAGGGGGCTTGACAGGATAAACATGCTGAGAACATGTTTTTCTCTCACTGGGGAATCCAGAACTAGGGGGTAGAGTTTAAAAATCAGGTGTCTGCCATTTAAGACAGAGATGAAGAAGAATTTCATCCCTCAGAGGATAATTAATCTTAGGAAGACTCTATCCCATAGAGCAGTGGCAACTGAGTCATTAGATACATTCAAGGCTGAGTTAGACAGAATTTTGGTCCACAAGGAATTTAAGGGTTATAGGGCAGACAGGAAAGTGGAGTTAAGCCATGGTCTTATTGAGCGGCAGAGCAGGCCTACTTCTGCTCCTAATGTTCTTATGTTTATGTTCCAAATTTTCATCCCACAATTGATACCTCATTTTGTAAATTCAAAAGGAAATCATCCCTATTTATGCTAATAACCCTTAATGATCTTTTTTTTACTCCATTTCTGATTTTACTATTTAAGTGTACTTCATTCTCCTAGTTTCCCAGTGCCCTCCCTCAACCACCACCACCAAAAACAATCTTATTATCTTCTGCTGCACCTCATTCTGCTCAACATGACCATCACAGTTGCCTACAGTGAACTCGGTACATGAAGCAATTTGAAAAGTTTTTAAGATGCATCAAAGTACTATATGAATGTAACATTTTCTTATATTGACAACACAAAAATAAAATACAATGAACAAAGAGGCAATGCACAGTAACAGTGACCTTTTATCTCTTGGAAAATTACAGTGAATACAAGAATTTAAAATAAATCAAATTTCAAAAATTGTTCTCTGCTAAGATGTAGGTAATGTACAACGGAACATAGTTTTACATACCTTGATAATTGCCTGAGTAAGATACACTAGGAAGAAAATATAATTAATTGTCCGCAGCTCTGTCTCGTGTTCTATATTCAGGTTGGGAATGAATTCCAACATGAGTGGAAAGACGTTAAGTAGTATTACCATGTACACAACAAATTCAAATGCATTGTTGAATACCAAACGGTAGCACAGCTTCGAAATCCAGTTTCTGTAAAAAAAAAGCCAGATTTTGCACTTTGGGTTACCTCATACAGAATTGTGCTTCATTAGGGTGCACAAACCTAGCCCGTAATTTTTCATCCAATGATATACCACTATTCAAGAAAGGGGAGAGGGGTAAAACAAGAAAGAAACTACAACGTCTATCAGCCTAAACAGGGGGAAGCTTATTGGAAACCCTATGAGGGACAAATAAATTTTTATTTGGAAAGGATTAATCGAGGATAGCCGGCATGAATTCATTAAAGGCAAATCATGTTTGGTTAACATGATTAAATCTCTGATCAACAGAGAAGATTGATTGAGGTAATGAAATAGATGTTGAAATGGGGCAGAATTGTCCCAGTAAAATTCTGTGTCATAGCAGTGTGGAAACGGGAGTCTTCCACGTCGGTCTTTTTGGCGCATCCTGCACCGTAATCTTCCGACACTTGATGCAATGGAAGGTCCTCCATGCGATTCATGCCGGCATGGAGGCTCCAGACAACTGACTCAAAGACAACTGT
This sequence comes from Mustelus asterias, assembly GCF_964213995.1. Lineage (NCBI taxonomy): Eukaryota > Metazoa > Chordata > Chondrichthyes > Carcharhiniformes > Triakidae > Mustelus > Mustelus asterias. The sequence goes on from NC_135809.1 coordinate 91,332,488, forward strand.
GGCCCAAAGCGGCCACAGCTGTGCACTATTAATAAGGGGAGCTGCATTTAAGCACTAACGATGGATGCACAGCCAGTAACAACAGCAAGATGGCACCACATAGTGCAGCTCCATGGTTCATGGAGGAAGAGTTCGGATGGCAGCTATATGTTGTGGAGGAGAGGAAGGCCATCTTCTTCCCCCAAGATAGTCAATGACTTGGGGTGGGGCTGACAATGCAGCCTGGGAAGTGGCGGCAGTAGCAGTGAGTGCTGTGCACTGGCATGGAGAACTGGCGGCCAGTGCCAGAAGAAAATGAACGACCTCCTCTGGGCAGCAAGGGTGAGTGACCATCCCATTCTGGCATCAGTCCAGTCTGTCACATCTAGAATGTCTTCGTCGATCCATTCCCTGACACCCAACGGTCTTCCAGCTCCCAACACCCTATCAACTTTCTCCAACCCCTCTGGGAACTCCCATCACAAGGCACATCCCGTCACATGCCACCCAATTGCCTCCACCCCCAACACCCTGCCCTTTCCATCCATCATGCATTCAATCCCCCTGTTGTTCACACAGGAGAAGTCGACCCATAATCGCCGGTGCAAGAGACCTAAGCTGCGTCTCCTCATTCCATTTGAGGAGCAAGCACTAGAGGTATCGGGGAAGGCTGGGGACAGAGCTGTGACCGACAACCAGGTCGGGGTGCGCTACAGAAATGAGGAGCCACAAAACCTTCCTTCATGACCTACATTGCACTGAACCATGTCCTTTGTTGCAGGAAACGATTCAGACGAGGCCAGGCCATCAGGAGTCGTTTCTGGACCCCCCCCCCCCCGACCTCGCTGTGGCCCCCACTGACCCCGCCCATTCCTTGGACGAAAGCTCCAAGAAATGCTCCAAGGAAAGAACCTACTAATTGACACAGGCATCACAGGCACCATCCATCAGCGCAGGTACAGTCACCACAGTGGGATATGTTAGTGGTGAAGTTTCTGGGTCATGTAGAACACGGCTGTAGATATACATCAGGTGGTGGCAGGTATGTATGAAGGCTCGAGCAGCCAGAGGTCTCCCAGAGCCAAGGAGAAGCTGGCCCCCAGTCAAGTATGGGCCACTGGGATCAGTTCTTCTGAAGCTGCTTGAAATGTAGGAGCAGTCGTGAGATTGCAGGAAGGGTTGTCAGCAACAGTCCTGCAAAAGCGAGGCTGCCTGCAAGTGTCCCACAGCCTTCAGGTGCAGGGTATGGTGCCGGCATTGCGTGGCACCTGGGCCAACACTGCAAGGGTGGTATCCGCAGTGGAAAGCCTGGGGCAGGAAATGGTAGCCATGGGTGGCAGGGTCCAAGGCATGGCCAAGTCGCTGAAACCATGGCTCGCAGGGTCCAAGGCATGGCCAAGTCATGCAACCCATGATTGAGAACCCCGTGAGCATGCTCGAGACACAAAGGGTCATGGCTACAGGATTCGAGAGTATGGCTCAGTCACAGAAGGCCATCGCTGAGGGGATCCAGAGCTTGGCCCAATCTCAGAAGGCCATCACTGAGGGCTCGTACACCATAGGGCAGACACAGTTGGGCCTCCAGAACTGGCAGAGCCAAGTGACACAGAGGCTTCTGAAGCTCACTCCAGCTGTCCGGCTGTCCCCTAAAGTGTCCCAGTGACCCTGATGGAGGAGGAGGGGCTGGAGCCCATGCTGGGGCCTTCCACCCAGGAGATCCCGGCCAATAACAGCCCTTCCGAATCTCCCCTCCCTGACACTGGTGCATTTCCTGGGCAACAGGAAGAACAGGGTGGCATGGCTACATCCATGTCTTTGACAAAATGTTTGCAGAATTTAGAAAAGTGCAGAATATCTTAAGCCAGAACAGATTGTTAGCAATAATGTTTACTTCATAAGAGCTTGAGGATTATCTTAAAGTAAATGGTTCCCGCAAATAAAAATCAGAGCTTATCATCCATTAACAAATGGATTCGCTGAAATATTTGTACAGTCCTTGAAGCATTCTTTAAAAGTTCAAGATAGCAAGGTTCATTATCACATTGTGTGAGTAGCTTTTTGGCATCTTTAAGAAACACAACTCATGCAACGACCCAAAGTTCACCTGCATTATTTCTTCTAAAGAGGAAGTTGAGAACTATGTTTGATTTGTTATTAGCTCCAAAAACTTTAGAGATAGTAAAGCATCAAAAACAATCTCAAGTTGCTGGATGAAAAGTGAGAGCAAAACAACGCTCAAAAATGGGTACCAACCATAGTTTTAGTAAAAACAGATCCAATTTCTTACTGAAGATGAACTAGTTTGGCAAAGCCATGCTGATCAATTGTTGTCATCTCAAAATAATATCTCAGAATCATCTCCAGAAGTAACAACTTCTTTAGTGCCTCACGTTGTGACTGCTACGATATAAGACTTGGTTGAGTCTGAGTTGCCTTAGCTATTATACCACAGGAGAATAATGCAGCATTACTTCCAAGAGAAGAAGTGACGACTGACGTTCCAAATCATACTTCTAGAGTTAAGGACAGCCAAATTCCAGAATGTCGTATACAACCAAAGAGCAATAGATGTCCTCCTGATCGATTTTCATACTGACTGTGTATAATGGTTAATGATACTGAGTGGGATTTTCAGGCTACCCTCGCCCCAAAACCAGAAAATCCCACCTGAGCTCAGCGCACCTTTGTGGTCTGCTCCCTCCCCCACCCTCCCCCGCCATGATTCCTGTGGCAGGCGGGATGAGAAAATTCCCCTTATTGTGTCTGGAGTATAACATCATAGCGATTTGTTATCATGACCACAGAAGTAAAGGGGGAGGGATGTTATACATTTAAGTAGTTGCATGATTGCTTTGAGAGCTGATCATTGGTTTGATGGTGATTTCATTAGGGTGTTGCAGAGGCTGCTGTTCTATGTTCAGTTTGTAATCTGTACAGGCAAGAGGTCCAAGAATAAATTGTTGTTAGTTTGAAAACCATATCTTTTCTTTTTGTTAAAACCTCTAACGTAGTTCGCACATTAGAGGATCTCTCAGGGTTAATGGGCAAAAAGTACTCAAGTGAGCGAGGTGAGTGACCAGATAGGTAAATAACCATCAAGCTCGATGGGAACAGACACACTTAGGTAAGCAAGTGAAACTGAATTCTGGCAAGCCTTCCTCATCCAAAGAACAATTAAGTAAGCAGAAAGTGCTATTAACTGCTTGGACAGGGAATCAATCAGCTAGATTGATAAATAATTATGCTAAATGACAATCCTGAAACATTTTTTCACTCCACCTACCCCAAGCTACTTGGAGTCATTCGTAGCCCATCCAAACTCCTTCCCTCCCTAGCGCAGACAGTCACCAAGTAAATAGGCAAACTGTGCAGCAACTGGTGAGCAAGTATTTATTGAAGAAAACTCTTGCAGAAATTAGCTGGGAATAGGCTGAGAACAATTCTAGTTGAGCTGTCAAGATTCCTTGGACAGATTGGATCACTGCAGCTCAGCAGAGATAATGGACTGAAAGAGTTGGACCAAACTTAAAGTGGGAGAAATGAATATATTTACAGAAGAAGTGGACGACAAAGCCCAGCCCATAATTGAGGATACAGCCAATGGGGTTCCAACTTGGGATGAGGTCTCCCAATGCAGGAGCATGCCAGTCCAAGAAAATGTTCTCCATATAGGCAACAATGAGCAACAATAAGCATTTCATACAGAAGCTTATATAAAAAGAATTCTGGAATTTTTATCCATATCATGTATTAAAACTTTTCAACTGGGGAAAAATTCACGATAGCATTTGAAGTCAAGTTCCCAAAAGTTTTGGACCAGTGTGATAGATTCACAGAATCCCGACAGTGCAGAAGGCCATTTGGCTCATCGCATCTACACTGACTCTCTGACAGAGCATCTTACTCAGGCCTTTGTCCCATAACCCCACATATTTGCCCCACTAATCTACACATCTTTGGACTCTACGTGACAATTTAGCATGACCAATCTACCTAACCGACACATCTTTGGACTGTGGAAGGAAACCGACGGACCTGGAGAAAACCCATGCGACACAGGGAGAACGTGCAAACCCACACAGTTCCCCAAGACTGGAAGCGAATCCAGGTCCTTGAGGTTGTGAGGCAGCAGTACAAACCACTGTGCCACCGTGCCACCCAAATTGTTTTCTACGGGGTTGGTTTAAAAAAAAGTCAGCAAATTGATGCCTTACTTTCCTTCCTACTATAAATTATTCTTCATCGGTAGTTACCACTAGAATTTTATTCACATTTAGTCAATTGGACAAATCGATTGGTGATGATAACACTTCAGCCCTTATTTCAGCTGTCTGCTAATACTCATCCCCTTAAACATTAAATATTCTGGCATGGCATCTTTTATAAGCAGGACATATTGATTATATAGATATAGGGCACAATTCTCCCAAATAATTTCTAATTGTGGTCTGGCGGGAAACTCTGAGTGGGTCGGCGCAATCCTACTTGGGGTGAGTTGTGTCATGAATGAGATATGTAGGACTAAAAACAATAGCAAGGACTGTTCCTCACGGATCTCAGAATAACGCTATAGACCGCACCCCTTCTCATCAGTAAAGACCCACTTCTCCTCAAATCACTGGCATCAGCCACCCCCACTAAACTCCAACCTGGAGAGCAATATCCCGCTATGGGAACACTAAAGGCCCCACTCCTTCAGGCCCCGCCCCTTGACAGTGCCAATCCTGGCACAACCCCCTAACAGCCTGACAGTTCCAACCTGGCACTGCCAAACTGTCAGTCAGCCAATGGGCAGTACCAGGGCACTATCCAGCCTAGTCCCTGACCACATGGGGCTATAGTGGCCTCCAGGCCCTCCCGGTGTGATCATCACATCCACCTAGAGAATTTAACAGTGACCGCAAGATCCTCATTGAGGAAACCTTGCATTTTAATGCCTGAGTGATGCCAATTGCTTGTATTGATTAAAACCGTTCTCCAGTAAAGGCATGCTGTTCAGGCATAAGAGGCAGAAAAAGTTCCTTTTAAAAAAATGAACTCGCACTGTACACCTGTGCTCTCTAGGAAGCACTTCAGAGTAAAAAAAATCCCTTTAAAAACAATGAGCTCAAGCTGAGCAGCTGTGCTTTTGAAGAAGCACTTCAGAGTTAATGACCCATTATGTGCTGTATAAATAAGCAATCATAATCCGTCCCATGCAGGGGGTTGTAAAAGTTAATAGGGCTTGGTACGGAATGTAAACAAATCATTTCAAATTTTTTGAAAGCTACAGAGAGAAGACTAACCCCCACAACCTGACAGCTCCTTGAAATTGACATTACTGAGAGGTAGTTCAAAGCTTTTAAAAGCTATAGAAAGAAGACTAGCCAGATGATTCCAACCTGGGGGAGACCCTGACCTGAACTCCTCCAGCCCAGTCCGAACCTCCCAACCCTCAGCTTCCTTGAAAGACCCCTCTCTGCACCCCAGCAGCAGATGCTTTGCCCATGGGCACCCTGTAGATGAGTGCTGAGTAGTACTGGCCTCTTTGCTCCCCCTCGGACTCCATGGTACCTGGTTCCCGCTTTTAGGGACCTGTAGTGATTGACGCCAGGTTGGCTTCCCACTTGGCGGATGCAGGGGAGCATACTGGGAGGCCACGGTATTCAACTTTAATCTTGCTAATGAGATTAAAATGAATGCAAATGAGTTTGGATCAGGTTGGACGAGATCCTGATCACGCCAAGTGAAACAGGCTGGGGGCTTCGGAAACTGTTTAATGCCTGTTGCAAATCCCATTTCAGGCCTCATGCCAAATACACCGGCTCGTGGGATTTGCACCTGGGGCTAACAGGGCCAGCGAATTGCTCTATGCCTCAGTTTGTAATGAATGTGTGTCCTAACATCGTTTGATAGTCGTAAAAGTTTGGTTGCACCTCAAAGGTATTTCTTCCCTTATTGACTATAAAAGCATAATCCCAGATGATTGATTATTTATATACGTTCAAAAATATGACTTTCAAAACAAAGACAAAGGGTGGGATTTTCTGGCCGCGCTTGCCCCAAATCTCGCCCGAGGTTAACAGACCTTTGCATGGTCCACCCCCTCCCCCCATGATTCCCGTGGTGGGTGGGACGGGAAACTTCCGCCCAGTGTCCATGACTTCTAACATTAGACTTAAGCATTAGGCAGAGCTACAGAATGAACATCAAAGGAAGAAAAAATATTCTACTTGCTTGGATGGTTTATATTTGTCCACTTTGACATTGTACATCCAGTCTTCAAGCTTCTTTCTTATGATAACAAAAATGCCTCTAATTTCCCACTCTTTCTTGACATCCATTACTGTCATAAATCTAAATAGAGTAGAGATTGTAACCATTAAAAGCATTTCTCGATTACATTTTACAAAACGAATCTCAATAAACAAGATATTTGCTTCCTCCCTGACATCTATTTGTAGAATGAAACAAAACAACAGATTATGACACATAAAGATGTACTTTGCATCGTGAGTAGGATAAGGAAAAATACTTGTACTTTAAGCAGTATTTTGGTTGACATTTTGTAATTACTCCTTGGTGTGTTTAGATCAAGGCACTATATTCCTCACATCAGATGACATGTTTCTCTGGAAATATGCCTATTTGGACAATGGACCAGGATGAAAATAGAATGTCAAGGCTTTCCTCCAAAGAAATTCCCCCAAATCATTTCCACTGTGATTATCCCTTTCCTCCACCTGGGAAGGATTTTAGCTGCTGCATCCTCGTCCCATCATATGGGATTTGCTGCAGGTCAGAAATCTCGGCTGCGATTCTCCCAAAAGTGCTGAATTGGTGGGAAAACTGTTCTAACTCACGACTGTTCTGTCAGTTCAGCTTCTCACCCGAATCTCCGCACTCTGTGCAGTGCAGAGGGCCCAGTCGTGAATATCATTAAAAGCTTGGGGGCGGGGCCCATTTGCGCCAAAGAGCCTGAAATCGGCAGGATGAGCGGGAACCTGTGCATGCGCACATCACTAGGAGATCGCGGAAAAGACCTCCCAGCATTCAGATCACTGCCGTCCAAACCCCACACACATCGCTGGTCTCATCACTGGCCCCGCAACCCCCCCATAGAGATATCGCTGGCCCCACAACCCTCCCACACACATCGCTGGCCCCCACAAGCCCCCCCCCACACATCGCTGGCCTCATCGCTGGGCCCCACAACCCCCCCTCAGAGGCATCGCTGGCCACCACAACCCCCCCCCCCCCCCCCGTCTCCAGCGACCCCCCCACACACATCACTGGCCTCATCGCTGGCCCCCACAATCCCCCCACAAAGACATCGCTGGCCTCATTGTTGCCCCCTCCCATCTCCCTCCACACACAGACATGGCTACCCACTCACCTCATGCCCCCATGGATCTGGATAATGCGGGTACCCAATCCCTCCATCCCTTGAACATACTGTCCTCACTGTTGCCCTTCAGAGAACTGGCACAACCCCAGCTTCCGATCATTCCCTCTCTTGAATGGGGGCCTTGAGTATTGCACCCTCCCTGAACACAGCAGCTAATCGATTAGGAGCCCTGAGCATTGCACCCCCCTGGATACAGCAGCTAATCGATTAGGAGCCCTGAGCATTGCACCCCCCCTGGACACAGCAGCCTATTGAATGGCATCCAATCAGCACCCTGAAGGATGAATGACACTCAACTGAATGCAACCTTCAAAATTTGTTGCCAATGGGCCCTTGACTGTCCACATTCAATGTACCTGCACTCCCCTAATAATGATGTGGAGATGCCGGCGTTGGACTGGGGTAAGCACAGTAAGAAGTCTCACAACACCAGGTTAAAGTCCAACAGGTTTATTTGGTAGCAAATACCATAAGCTTTCGGAGCGATGCCCCTTCACGACTTCTGTGTACTGTTGGAGAACAGATAACTACTCCATCTGACGAAGGGGCATCGCTCCGAAAGCTTATGGTATTTGCTACCAAATAAACCTGTTGGACTTTAACCTGGTGTTGTGAGACTTCTTACTGTGCTCCCCTAATAAGCCAGAGCTGTATATAAGCTGCAGGAATGGGCACACAGCCAGTCACGCCGCAAAGATGGCTGCTTGGAAACCGGCTCCCAGATTTTCAGAGGCAGACCATGGGCACCTGCTAGATGCCGTGGAGGAGAGGCGTGATCGTCTGTCCCCTGGCCAGGGCCCTAACCCAAGAGGTGCATGTGCCACGGCATTGTGGGAGGAAGTGGCAGAAGTGGTGAATGCCAGGAGCCTGACACCGCGCTCTGGCAGGCAGTGCCACAAAAAAATGTACAACCTCCTGTGAGCAGCAAGGGTGAGTGAGCATCCCTCTTGGAACCCCGCACATGCTTGGCACGGATATCCAACCCTGCTTAGACACCTGAAGAGCATGCAACAAGTTACCCTTCCCCCAGGAACAGAGTCTAACCCCTTCCCCTCACCGAGCACCCTTCAGTGGTGACCGCTTTCGCCGAAACTGTCAGCACAACGCCCGAGACACAGGCACGCATTGTGCATCATGCACTGCAATGTTAATGCTTGCTATCCACCTTATGTTCCCACAGGAAAAGAAAATCCACAACACACGGGAGACGATACAGACTGGTGGTGACCTGAGGCAGTTGAGTAGCATGGAGGAGCATGCCATGGAGCTGGCAGGGGGTGATGGGCCATACCGAATGGTCACCGAAAGCCAGGTCAGCGTACAACATACAAGTGAGCAGAAGCGCATCCTCAACCTAGGTCCTCCTCTAAATAAATGCGATGCTGCATGGAATGTTTTGCCTCCCTCCCCCTAATGTGTGTTCTTTTTTCAGCTCTGGACCCAGAGAAGCCCGACTCTTTGGGTGTTGCCGTTGCCCCCGCTGCCCTGGAGTAAACTGCACACGACCCCCCGGATGACACCTCTGAGGGAGACACTGAAGAATCCTCTGAGAGCAGCAGCACTGAAGCGTCACCAGCATGAACCACACAACCCACCAACACAGAGATGGTCATCACGGTGGGTACCTTTAGTGTTGAGGCTTCTGGGTCACGATCTGGTGAGCACATCACAGCCACTGATGCACATCGGGTGGAGGCGGGCACATCCAAGGGCCAGAGCACATGGAGGTCTGCCGAGGGCCAGGATTCAGCTGTCCCCAAGCCAGCTGCTGGGCCTCTGAATTTGTTCCTCCCAAGGCTGGTGGAGATGCATCAGGAAACCCGGGGAGTTGTGGAAGGGCTGTCAACAACCATGCTACGACTGCAAGGCTGTTTAGGGGAGTCAAACAGAGTGCTGTTGTGGGAGGTGGTACCGACACAGCGTGAGACCCAGGCCAACACTGCAAGGTTGGCAACCGCAGTGGAAAGTCTTGCTCAGGGGTCTATCCTCATGGGTGACAGGGTCCATCCAGACCATCCTGGAGACACAACAGGCCACGGGCGAGTGTGTTTCCAACATCCAGGAGGCACAGCATTCGATGGCCATGGGTGTCAGGAGCATGTGGGAGACACTGCTGGCCATGGCTGGGACTCTCACTGGCATTCTGGAGACACAGCAGGCCATGGCTGTGAGCTCCACAACTTAGCCCAGGCTCAGAGGGCTACTGCTGAGGGGCTCCAGAGCCTGGCTTACTCACAGAATGCTGTTGCGGAGGGGCTCCAGAGCTGGGCCGAGTCTCAGAGGGCCAGGGCTGAGGGATCACACATCATGGGGCAGACGCATCTCGGCCTCCAGGACTGGCAGATGACGGCGGAGCTTCAAGAGCTCGGTCCAGCTATGCTGGCATCCCATGGAATGCTCCCAGGGCCTCTGGGCACCCCAAGGGAGGAGGAAGAGCTTGAGGCCATGCCGGTGTCTTCCACCCAGGAGATCCCAGATGCCCAGAGACATTCCGACTCCCTCCTTCCTCAGACCGGGCATGTCAGGGCCAGCGAGATGAACAGCGTGGCACCGAAACAGTGCCATCCGCAAGTCAGCCGGGGTCCTCCAGGTCCCAGCCACCCAGGGGACGTCCGCCAAGGGCATCACAGGCAATGGGGCGTGCATCACAGCTGGACACCTCCACCTCTGATGTGCATCCTGGGATAGCACCTCGAGGAAGCAGCAGACAGCACAAAGTTAGAAAGTTGTAGTTCACTAGAGGGCACGGGTGGAGGTCAGCATTAGTCAGGGTTTGGTAATCATTTACCTTAAGAGCACAATAAACTGTTAATTGCACAGCAAGCTGTGACTAATGTGTCTTTGATTCTTCCCCCCACCCTCCCCCCCCCCCCCCCACCTTAGTGTTCCCGACTCCCAAACATAGAGGTGCTGTCTGTTGAGCCTTGCAGACTCAGCCCATGTTTCAGAGTGCCTGCCCTACCTTCCCCAACATCCACCAGACCCTTGGTGCAAGTGCCCCCCCGTCCCGTCTCGCCTCCCCCGGCCAAAAAACATGTGTTCCCAACCCTTACAGCTACGTGGGCCAGGGTGACAGCGTACATTCAGAATACAGATAGGATGACAGGAGCAGGGGAAGGGTGATGTGGTGGTTTGAGGGCCCAGGTCGATTTGGAGGGGGAATAGCGGCTACACTTGCTCCTGGGGTGCGGTGGATGTGTGTCGGTTGCACCCCCCTCACTGCTCAGCACCAGCTGGGCGGGCTGCAATCAAGGCATCCCTCACTGCCCTTACTTGCCGGACACCTGCCATTGCCGCCCGCCGTCTTTCCTCCGGCTCTTCATATGGTGGGGCGTCCACCTCGCTCCCTCGCCGCTCCTCCTCCTCCTGCTCCAACTGGTCTCCCCGTTGCTGGGCGATGTTGTGTAGAGCACAGCAAACGATAATGATGCGAAGCACGCACAGGGTCATACTGGAGATGTCCCCCTAGAGCGGTCCAGCAGCAGAACCGCATCTTCAGCAGGCTGATGCACCGCTCAATGACGGACCGGGTGCCTGCATGAGCCTCATTATAGCAGGTCTCTGCCTTGGTCTGGGGCCTCTGCACAGGCGTCATCAGCCATGACCTTAGCGGGTAACCCTTGTCACCCAGTAGCCACCCCGGGAGCCTGGGCTGGTCTTCAAAGAGCCCAGGGATGTCCGATTGCCAGATCACAAAACTGTCATGGACACTCCCTGGGTGGTGTGCATCGACCTGCATGATCTTGAGCCGATGGTCACAGACAATTTGGACGTTCAGGGAGTGGAACCCCTTCCGGTTCAAAAATTGCTGTGACCCTGCATGGGGGGCCCGCAAAGCGATGTGCGTGCCATCCACTGCACCCTGCACATTCGGAATCCCGGTGATGGATGTGAAGCCGAGAGCCCAGGCTTCCTGCTGTGCATGGCCCACATGGAAATTAATGAACTGCCCTGCCGGGGCGTACAGGTCATCTGTGACCTGCCACACACATCTGTGCACGGAGGCCTGGGAGTTTCCAGCTAGGTCACCACTGGGAGCCTGGAATGACCTGAAGGCATAGAAATTGAGGACTGCCGTCACCTTCATGTCCACAGGGAGCAGGTGGCCGCCGCTCCCCCGAGGTGCCAGGTGTGAGAGCACCTCACAAATGTGACGCACCATGGTCTCGTACAGGCGCAGCTGCGACGGCACATCTCAGCTGGTGCTGAGCAGTGAGGGGGGTGTAACCGACACACATCCTCCGCACCCCAGGAGGAAGTGCAGCCGCTATTCCCCCTCCAAATCGACCTGGGCCCTCAAACCACCACATCACCCTTCCCCTGCTCCTGTCATCCCTGGCACATCTCCTCTGAGAGGGCCTCGAAGGAAGAGCGGGGCCTGTACCTCCTTGACCTCGACACCCTCCGCCTTCTGTGCACCCTCTCGGGAGGCTGCTCACTCATCTCCTGGCCCTCACTGGCAGCCCCCTGCCCTCCTTCCTGAGTCTGGTGGTGGCTGCCCCTGCGGTGGTCTCGCCACCTCCTGAGCCGCCTCCTCCTCCTCCACCCCTGCTGCCACCAACATGGCCAGCTTCCGATCGAGCAAACCGAGATCCATCTGCACAGTGGAGTTTGAAAAGAGCACAGAATGACGGATTATTCTCATTGGTTGCATAGACCCAGCACCACCCCAATCCCTCACTTGGGCCAGTATCCCCACTTGTGGCCCGATTAGGGTTGTGTGAGATTCCCATCATGACAAATGCTGGCACAGATTATGCAGGTCGGTGTGCAGACGTGGGCAATGCTCACCCTTGAGCCATTGCCATGTGTGCAACTGCAGCATCTGCTACAGGCATGTGTTACTGGTCCATGTCACAGGGCAGGGACAGACTGCAAATCAGCACCAGATGTGTGCCCAGTGACAGCAGATTCCATGCAGTCTATGTCTGAACCTCTGCATCCCGGCCTGGAGCAGCAGCTGCTTCATCTGGTTAGGCCTCAGGCAGCACATGGTACACTCTTCCACCCCAGAACACCACCACTCAAGTCGAGTCCCTGACCACACCCCGCAGCAAGACAATGCCACTGCAAAGTGCTGTGGAGGGGGGAGGGGAAGCGGGAGCCCACGAGGCTGCTTCCCACAGTGCGATTCAGCGCTGCTCAGGAGGGCAGGGGGGTGGAGGGAGCGGGAGCACTCAACGCTGCCTCTCACAGTGCACTTCAGCGCTGCTCAGGAGGGAGGCGGGGGGAATGGGGAGGGGGAATGGGGGGAGCGGGACTCCCAGACAGAACCTCACCCAGGGAGCTGTGAGGAAATAGAAGCCCCCCTGACACCGCCCCCCCCCACAGATATCACTGGTCCATGGGCCAACACCTGAAGGCAGCAGGGGGAAGGTCATCAGGCAATTTCAGGGCCTACCTGCAACATCCCCTGCGCTCCACTAGCAGCACTTACCTCCTCATGCCAGTTCAAGGCTGCCATGCCAGGTTGCGACTTTTAAATACCTATTCTGATTCGCGCCAAAATTACATCACGCCAAAGAGGTGGGAGACGCAGATGTGGGCGGAGATTGCCATGTGGATTCCGATAATGGCATGCAAAGGTGTGTAAACTCATGCTAATCAGCGGCCCATCGGTTTTCTGCGGGTTCCCAAAGGTGCCATTTTTCTCCGGCTGGGAGATGTGCGTGGGTCGTAAAAGTTATCGGGGCCGACACACGCATCTCCCGGCCTGACCTGACATAAAAGTTGTGGGTCGCAATGGGAGAATCGCGGCACTCCTCACTAACTTTCAGTGCGAAAGAATGCCTTTCTAGAAGAGGCATTGCGGTAGATCAGAGACATTTCACAGCAAGGCTTGCAATGGTAAGTAAAATTATCCTTAGGTTCTAGTTAACTTTATTATAGAATTTTGGTAAAATGTATTTTTACAGTTTCTATAAATTATTTTAACATATCTTTAAGTGTTGCTAAAAAGAAAAACATGTTGCTGAAGCTTTTCATCTTGCACTCAGGAGAAACATAAATACACCAAATTTCAACAAGCACAATAATTTATACAATGCTGAGGCACTGCCATATAAAAAGCATTGGGGAACTACAAGCTCAAGTTCCTTGGCAATTTCTTGAACATATTCTTTTTGTTTGTAAAGAACATGTCCCTGCATGTGAATGCATGTCACTTCCATGCTATGAATTCAACTGATCATCTTAACTGATTGTTACTGTAGCTATTAGTGCAGCCAGAATTGCTCAGCAATTGTTGCAAATTACGAAATTCCACCTAACAGTAGATTTTTGTTTTGGGTGTTGCAAAAGGATGGGCTGGTGAAGTACAATCTGTTCTCTGCTTATTATGGACAATCAAAGGAACATTATGTTTGGTTCAGTCAATTGTTGTAACATCTGGCCTACTATGTACCTGGCATCACACTGATACTAAAATCCTTACTTGTTTCATATTAATTTACAGGATGTGGGCATCACAAGCTAGGCCCACACATAATTGCCCTTAAAAAAGTGGTGGTGAGCAAGCAGGCTTATTGAACCAGTGCAGTCCATGCATTGTCAGAACACCTCGCATGCTATTTTGAAAGGACTTCCAGAATTCTGACCCAGCAACATAATTCCAAGTCAGGAAGCAGTGCAACTTGGAGGGAAATTTGCAGGTAGTGGCATTCCCATGTATATGCTGCACTTGTCCTTCTTGGCGGCAACATCGCAGGTTTGGAAGCTGCTGTCAAAGAAGCCTTGGTGAGTTGTTGCAATGCATCTTGTAGATGATACATGCTACTGTCACTGTGCATCAGTGGTAGAGAGAGTGAATGTTTATTGTGATGGATGAATTGCCAATTAAGTGGGCTGCTTTATCCTGGATGGTGTTAAGCTTCTTGAGTGTTGATGATTCTGAGACAAGTCGCGAGTATTTCATCACACTCCTGATTTGTGCCTTGTAGATGCGGACAGGCTTTGGGGAGTCAGAACGTGAGTTACTCTCCACAGAATTCCCAGCCTCTAACCTGCTTTTGAAGCCACTGTATTTATATGGCTGGTCCAGTTCAGCTTTTGCCCCATGGCAACCCTCAGGATGCTGATAGTGGTGGTTTCAGTGATGGTAATGCTATTGAATGTCATGGGGAGATGGTTTGATTCTCTCTTGTTGCAAATGCTACTTCCCTGGTACTTGTGTGGCACGAATATTACTTGCCACTTAACTACCCAGGCCTGAATATTTGTTCAGATCTTGCTGCATACAATCTCTTTCAGAAGCTGATGAGTCACAAATGATGCTGGACATTGTGCAATCATCCTCGAACATCCCCATTTCTGACCTTAAGATGGAGCAAAGGTCGTTGATAAAACAGCTGAAGATGGTTGGGCTTCCCTGAAGAACTCCTGCAGCGATGTCCTGGGATTGCGACAATTGACCTCCAACAACCACAACCCTCTTCCTTTTTTCCAGGTATGACTCCAACCAGTGGAGAGTTCTCCCCCAATTCTTCATTGACTCCAGTTTTACGAGAGCTCCTTGATGCCATATCTGGTCAAATGCTGCCTTGATATCAGCAAGTTCAATTCTTTTGCTCTTTTGTCCATGTTTGGACCAAGGCTGTAACGAGGTCAGGTGCTGAGAGGCAGTAAGCAGATTATTGCTGAGTGTGTCACTTGTTGGAACCATTGACAACACTTTCCATCACTTTGCTTAGTAGACTGATGGGACGGTATTGGTCAGATTGGATTTGTCCTGCTTTGTGTGTGCAGTACATACATGAACAATTGCTGAGTAGATGCCAGTGTTGTAGCTGTACTGAAACAACTTGGCGAGAGGCACGGCTAGTTCTGGAGCACACCTTCAGAAGGCCAGAATGTTGCAGGGCACGTAGACTTTTCAGTATTCCGTGCCTTCAGCAGTTTCATGACATCATATGGACTGAATCGAATTAACTGAAGACTGACATCTGAGATGCTATACAAAACGATGGAGAGAATCCTCAACGTGAAAACAGGTGTATGTGCAACAAGTAGATTGGTGATCCTCTGGAGGCCACTGAGATGGATGATCTACTCTGCACTTCGAGCTGAAGGTGGCTGCAGAGGCTTCAGCCTTGTTTTTCATTTTGATGTGTTGGGCACTCCCATCAATGAGGATGGGATCAGTGAGTTGTTAAATTGTCCACTGGCTTTCACGACTGGGTGTGGCAGGACTGCAGAGCTTGGATCTGATCTGATGATCGTGGGATCACTTAACTCCATCTATCACAAGCTGCATCTATTGTCTGGCATGCAGGTGGTCCTGTGTTGTAGCTTCACCAGGTTGTCATCTCATTTTTAGGCCTGGTGCTGCTCCTGGCATGCCCTCTTCATTGAACCAGGGTTGAACTCCTGGTTTAATGCTAACGGAGGAGTGGGAGTTATCCTGGGCCATGAGGTTACAGTTTGTGATTGTACACAATTCTGTTGCTGCAACGATCATATGGATGCTCAGCTTGGCATTGCTAGACCCGTTTGAAATCTATCCCATAGGTGGATGGGATTAGCACAGAGGTAATGCCATACAACATGATGGAGGGAATCCTTAATGTGAAGACAGATGTATCTGCAACAAGTAGATTGGTGAAGACAAGTAAGTTTTGTCCTTCATCGGTTCCCAAACCACCTTCTGCAGATCCAGTCCAGCAAAAAGGTCCTTTAGGACTCAGCCAGCTCGGTCAGTAACGGTACTATTGAGTCAAACTTGGTGATGGACACCAATGTTCATTCTGTGCCCTTGTTACGCTCAGTGCTTCCTCCATGTGGTGTTCATGTGGAAGTTGGAACCAGTTGTTAGGTGAAGGGTCTGCGTCTGTTTTGCAGCATGAGTCAGGTGAAGGGTCTGAGTCTGTTTTGCAGCATGAGTGGGTCCTTGAGAAAACACAGAATGTTCCAAGTGCTGATTGTGGTTGAAGGGAATCAGGATGTTTATTGCACATTGTCCTCTAAAAATGTCAAGGATTCTGCACAATCTTGTGTATAGGTGATAAGGATGCAAATGAAGGATTGAAATGATGCTAAATTCTATTGGTTGACAGTACACACCAAACTGTAAGGTTATTGGTGCTTTAACTGGCATGTTCTCTCTCATTAGCTAAAAAGTGCAATAACTGACACTGTTCTGTGGAACTCTGTTAGAACATCACAGTGAAATTCACTGTGTCTGTTCTCCTTGCTGGCAAGTAATAAAAGCTTAGAAGATTAGAGTACTCACCGTGCCTAGTTTGCTTAATACTCAACATTCAACATAAGACCATAAGACCATAAGACATAGGAGCGGAAGTAAGGCCATTCGGCCCATCGAGTCCACTCCACCATTCAATCATGGTTGATTTCAACTCCATTTACCCGCTCTCTCCCCATAGCCCTTAATTCCTCGAGAAATCAAGAATTTATCAATTTCTGTCTTGAAGACGCTCAACGTCTCGGCCTCCACAGCCCTCTGTGGCAATGAATTCCACAGACCTACCACCCTCTGGCTGAAGAAATTTCTCCTCATCTCTGTTCTAAAGTGACTCCTTTTTATTCTAAGGCTGTGCCCCCGCGTCCTAGTCTCCCCTGCTAATGGAAACAACTTCCCTACGTCCATCCTATCTAAGCCGTTCATTATCTTGTAAGTTTCTATTAGATCTCCCCTCAACCTCCTAAACTCCAATGAATATAATCCCACGATCCTCAGACGTTCATCGTATGTCAGGCCTACCATTCCTGGGATCATCCGTGTGAATCTCCGCTGGACCCGCTCCAGTGCCAGTATGTCCTTCCTGAGGTGTGGGGCCCAAAATTGCTCACAGTACTCCAAATGGGGCCTAACCAGTGCTTTATAAAGCCTCAGAAGTACATCCCTGCTTTTGTATTCCAAGCCTCTTGAGATAAATGACAACATTACATTTGCTTTCTTAATTACAGACTCAACCTGCAAGTTTACCTTTAGAGAACCCTGGACTAGGACACCCAAGTCCCTTTGCACTTTAGCATTATGAATTTTGTCACCGTTTAGAAAATAGTCCATGCCTCTATTCTTTTTTCCAAAGTGCAAGACCTCGCACTTGCCCACGTTGAATTTCATCAGCCACTTCTTGGACCACTCTCCTAAACTGTCTAAATCTGTTGAGGCGGGGGGGGGTGACATGTGGTAACCAGCCGAGGCTTCCTTGTCCAAGTTTGACCTGATGCCATGAGACATTATGGTTCCAGAGTCAAGGTTGAGGACTCCCAGGGCAACTCTCTCATGACTGTATACCACTGGACCACCATCTCTGGTGGGACAGTCCTGGTAGTGGAACAGGACAAACCCAGGGATGGTGATGGCAGAGTCTGGGGCATTGGCTGTATGGTATGATTCCTTGAGTATGATTATGTCAAGCTGTTAATCGACTAGCTCTCACAATTTTGGCATAAACCCCCAGATGTTAGTAAGGAGGACTTTGCAGGGTAGACAGGGCTGGGGATGTCACTGTCATTCCTGTGCCGAAGTAAATGCCAAGTAGTCAGTCCAGTTACATTAGTTTTAGACTTCGGAGCGGTTTGATAAAGCTGAGTGACTTGCTTGGCCATGGAATGAAGAGCTTGTTATATGAGGAACGGTTGAGGACTCTGGGTCTGTACTCATTGGAGTTTAGAACTGCGAGGCCTGGATAGAGTGGACATGGAGAGGATGTTTCCACTAGTAGGAAAAGCTAGAACCAGAGGGCACAACCTGAGGCAAAAGGGACAATCCTTTAAAACAGAGATGAGGAGGAATTTCTTCAACCAGAGAGTGGTGAATCTGTGGAACTCTTTGCTGCAGAAAGCTGCGGAGGCCAGGTCATTGAGTGTCTTTAAGACAGAGATAGATAGATAGATTCTTGATTAATAAGGGGATTAGGGGTTATGGGGAAAAGGCAGGAGAATGGGGATGAGAAAAATATCAGCCGTGATTGAATGGCGGAGCGGACTCGATGGGCCGAGTGGCCTAATTCTGCTCCTATGTCTTATGGTCTTATATCATGGTTCTGAACTCACATGTAGGCAAGACCAATAAGGACGGCAGATTTCCTTCCCTAAAGAACAATAGCGAATCAGATGTGTTCCTACAAAATCAAAAATGGTTCTGTAGCCACCTTTAGACTAGCTTTTAATTCCAGATCTACTAATTCAATATAAATTCCATCAGCTGCCATGATGGTATTTGAATCCGTGTCTCCAGAGAATTAGCCTGGCACGCTGGATTACCAGTCCAATGAAATTACTGCTTCATGATGGTTTGATCGGCAGAACTTTTTTTTTGGACTGAAGCAGCATTCTGTTAGTGGAAAATACCACTCATATAGTCATTGCAGTTGTTGTTCGTTCATCGTCGTCGATGAGGACCTCGACACCATTAGTCATTATGAGGCTGGATGCGGTGTGTCCGAAGATGACTGATCAGGCCAATTCGAGCACGGAATGTCCTAGCACATATTGGGTAAACTTGTGTAGGCGCTGTAGTTGTTGCGCTGGTGGCTCTGGACTTGCGCAGCTCACGCTTAAGTTGTGCTTCAGCATTGCACCTTGCTTCATAAGCTTGACAGCCCTTGTGGATGAGGCAGCACCAGGTAGGGTGGTTTTGTGCCAGCGTTTCCCAGATGGTCGTGTCTATATCAAGCGACTTCAGGGAGGCCTTGAGTGTGTCTTTGTAACATTTCTTCTGCCCTCCATGCGAGCGTCTTCCAGCAGAGAGTTCCCCAAAAAGGAGCTGCTTGGGTATGCGCTCGTCCGGCATACGGATGACATGACCTGCCCACCAGTTCTGTGCTCTCATCAGCTGTGTGTGGACTGATGGTAGACTTGCTCGAGAGAGAGAACTTCAGTGTCTGGTACTTTGTCTTGCCATCTGATGCGTAATATTCTGCGAAGACAAGTCATGTGGAAGTGATTGAGCTGTCTTGCATGCCTTCGATACACAGTCCACGTTTCACAGGCATACAGGAGGGTAGTGAGTACCACGGCGCTGTAGACCTTCAGTTTTGTTGCTGGGCTGATTCCTCGACGTTCCCATACAGTGGAACACAGTCTACTGAAAGCAGAACTTGCCTTTGCTATTCTGCAGTAAACTTCTGTATCAATAGTCACTGCTTGGGAGAGGGTACTGCCAAGATAAGTGAACTGGTCCACAGCCTGTAGTTTCTGCCCTTTGATTGTGATTATGGGTTCTGTGTGCGGTGCATGAGGAGCAGGCTGGTGCATGACTTCGGTCTTTTTAATGTTGATGGTGAGTCCAAAGTTGTCACAAGCCGTGGAAAATTTGTCCATACCGACTTGCATCTCTGGCTCTGAGCCAGTATACAGGGCGCAGTCATCGGCAAAGAGGAAGTCTCTCAGAACATTCTCCTTCACTTTGGTAACAGCTTGAAGTCTCCTCAGGTTGAAGAGCTTCCCATCCACTCTGTACTTAAGGCTGATTCCAGCAACACTGTCCTGGAAGGCATCATTCAGCATGACAGTAAACATCATGCTGATCAGTGTGGGTGCGACTGGGAATGCCTCAGAGGATTCGCCGCCGTCCAGTACTCTGGCCATCATGCCATCATGGAACTGGCGTACCATCTGAATGAATTTGGGGGGGCAGCCGAACTTTGGCATGATCCTCCACAGGCCTTGTCGGCTGACAGTGTCGAAGGCTTTCGCGAGGTCAACAAAGATTGTGTAGAGCTCACGATTCTGCTCCTGACACTTCTCCTGAAGTTGGCGCGTGGCAAAAATCATGTCAATAGTCCCGCGACCTTTGCGGAAGCCACCCTGTGACTCTGGATGCAGGCCCAGCTCCAGATGAGTGACCAGGCGACTTAGCAGGACTCTTGCAAGGGTTTTTCCTGCGATGGAGAGCAGCGAGATTCCTCGATGGTTGTCGCATACTTGCCGATTGCCCTTCCTCTTGTACAGGTGTACGATAGAAGCATCTTTAAGTTCCTGAGGAATGGATCCTTGCTTCCGGAAGGACTGGAACAACTCGGTGAGCTTCTTGATAAGTACAGGACCAGCAGCTTTGTAGATCTCTGCGGGTATGGCGTCTGCCCCTGGGGCTTTGCCACTAGATAGCTGGCTAACAGCTTTCGTGACTTCGGCTACTACCGGTGGGTCATCCATGGCGCTGTTGATATAGACCTGGGGAATCCTGTCTATCGCCTCATCGTTAATGGATGACGGTCGGTTGAGGACGGCTTCAAAGTGTTCAGCCCATCTCTGCAGGATCTGAGCCCTCTCTGTAATGAGAGTTGTACCATCTGTACTCAGAAGGGGGGAACTCCCGAGAGATTGAGGTCCTTAGAGAGTGTTGAGTGTTGAGTGTTCATAGAACCGTTTCAAGTCGTTTATGTCAGCGTATCCCTGTAGTTCATCTGCCTTGGCGCTCAGCCAGGCATCCTACATTTTACGCAGTTTATTCTGGACTGTCCTGCGAGCACTGATAAAAGCGTTTTTCTTGGCAGCTGATGATGGGTCGTTCTGACAGGCACAATGAAGACGGTGCTTTTCAACAAGTAGAGCCTGTAGCTCCTCATCATTCTCATCGAACCAGTCATGCTGCTTACAGGTAGAGGGTCCGAGCATCTTCAGTGCAGATGAATGGACAGCATCCCTGAAGCGTTCCCAGTCATCCTCAGCGAGGTGTAGGTCAGCAAGCTTGGTTTCTAAGTCTTCAATCAGTGCTGAAGCTATGCTGGAGTTCTTTAGCTTGGCCACATTGATTCTTTTCATAACCTTGCTTCCTTGTGGTCGCCTCTTGGGTCTGATGCGGAGCCTCATTTTAGAGACAATGAACCTGTGATCTGTCCAACAGTCAGCACCACACATGGCCTTGGTCACTCTGACATCCTGCCTGTCTTTTCTCCTGACAATGACATAGTCGATAAGATGCCAGTGCTTAGAGTGGGGGTGCATCCAGGAGGTTTTGTTACGGGTAGGCAGACGGAAGGTTGTCTTGGTGATGAGGAGGGCGTGTGCTGCACAGGTCTTCATTAAGAGTAGGTCGTTACTGTTACACTTCCCTACTCCATGCCTCCCAACGACTCCCGGACAGAATGCAGAGTCACACCCTACTCTTGCATTGAAGTCGCCAAGCAAGATCAGCTTGTCAGTACTGCTCACTGCTGATAGTAGGGCATCTAGTTCTTCGTAGAACTTGTCTTTCATCTCGTCCGGGTTGTTCATTGTGGGGGCATAAGCGCTGATCAGGGTGGCTTGACTTCTGTTCTGTCGTGGAAGCTGTAATGTCATAAGCCGGTCGTTCACACCCTTGGGGAGACTAGCAAGTTTCTGAACAAGGTGACTCCTGACGGCGAATCCAACTCCAGCATCATGACGCTCATCGCTGCCACGACCACTCCAGAAAAAAGTGTATCCACCTCCAGTTTCAGTCAGCTGACCTACGTTGGCAAGATGAGTTTCACTCAGGGCTGCAATGTCAATGTTGTATCTTGCAAGCTCTCGAGCAACTAAGGCTGTTCTTCTCTCTGGTCTATCTGCTGTAGGGTTGTCCAAAAGCGTGCGCACGTTCCAAGTGCCAATGGTGAGCGGTGTCACCCTGTGTTTTATTTTGTTTGTTCGACCGCAAGATGGGATCCTCGCCAGCCGTGGTAAACTGGCCAGGGTGTAGTGAAGCAGGCAATGTTTAGGGCACCTTTTCTAGCCCCTTCCTCATTCTGCAGAGGTGAGCAGTGCATTCCTGAAGAGGGCTGCTCATTCGCCCAGGTAGACGCCGAGTTTCACTGCTGCTTCGGTCAGCGGAAAACGACCATTACACCTGAGCCGCCTGTGTGCAGGTCCGTGACTACAGCTCCCAGTGTATCCACACCTGCTGCTTCATCGCTCGCCCATCGCCACAGGACTTCAAAGGTTGAACAGGACGGTGATGATAATGATGATGATGGTGTCGAGACTAGCGCGTGATTTGGATTAAAGTGAGGGAGAGTTGCGGAGCGTCAGCCTCACTCTCTCTTCCCAATTCCCATCTGGATCCAGTGGCAAGACAAGAGTCAAGACGGCTGGAGATGGGACTAGGCGCAGTGTGTGACCAGGACGTCTACTGTGTCTTGTCCTGCTCTTCG
The DNA here is from genome assembly GCF_964213995.1 of Mustelus asterias. Taxonomy (NCBI): domain Eukaryota; kingdom Metazoa; phylum Chordata; class Chondrichthyes; order Carcharhiniformes; family Triakidae; genus Mustelus; species Mustelus asterias. The sequence goes on from NC_135809.1 coordinate 91,354,931, forward strand.
CATTCCACAACGCTTGCAGAGACCGCCTTCTTGACCGTTGGACCTTCCATTGGTCTCGTCCGCTCGATCCGCCGGAGTCTGTCTTCATATGCTGGGATAGGCATCTCCCAATCTCAACGAGGGTTGAGACCCATCGGCTACCCTCACCTGGTTTAGCCGGCTTGTCGAAGCCGTTGCCCGGGGTGTGGCCGCTGTCGCATGCAAACAGCTACGGGGAGCCAGAGGTGAGAGCTGAGTGCCAGGTGGGGACCAAAGGTGGACAAACCGCCCTAAAAAGGACACGACATGTTCCCCCACCAGAAGTACTACCCCTCCCTGACACCCCATTCACCCTAATTCATTTACCTTAATTTCACCCTAAGTCATTGCATTGTAGCGTGAAATGGGTTGCCATTTGCTTACCTTGCAGACTAATGCTGAAATAGAGCACATCAAAGCTATCCTGTGGGATAATGACTATCCTGATTAGATCATTGTTTTTGCTGCATACAGTGCTAACTTCCAAATGGGCAAAAGGTCGTTGCCTTCAGACCTGAAACATGGCCAGTCTACCATTATCCTGAAAAGCAAAGTTTCTCAAAATTTTGAAGAACAGGTCAAACAAGCCGTGAAAAGTGTATTGGTTTTTGAGACAACACTGGCTTCTGACAGTTCACTACTTTTAGATGACCTAAGTTAAAAACGGATAAGTAACGAATAATTTTAGTTCGCAATATAAACAGAAAATGCTGGAAAATCTCAGATCTGACAGCATCACTGAAGAGAGAAGAGAGCCAACATTTTGAGTCAGGCAACCTTCTGACTTGAAACATTAATTCTATTCTCTCTCCACAGATGCTGTCAGACTTGCTGAGATTTTCCAGTATTTTATGTTTTTCATTCAGATTCCAGCATCCATAGTATTTTGCCTTTAATTGAAAAAAAATTAGTTTCCTGTCTGAAGAATGACAGCTCCATTACAGATGACATAAAGGCGGCAGGAGGGAAAACCCTTCAAGTGAATCCATTACAAGCTAGCAATATCAATTTGGTTTGTGAAGTATAATAGAAAAGTAACATAATAGCTGATTTATTGATCATTCTATGTGGGTTTCCTCCAGGTGCTCCGCTTTCCTCCCACAGTCCAAAGAATTGTAGATTAGGTGGATTGGCCACGGTAAATTGCCCTTCAATATCCAAAGATGTGCAGGTTAGGTGGATTAGCCATGATCAATGCGCGGGATTATGGGAATGAGGTCGAGGAGTTACAGGTAGAATGTTCTTTTGGTGGCTTCGTGCAAATTCGATGGGCCGAATGGCCTCCTTCTGCACAGTAGAGATGCTATGGATATTTTTGTTCAAATTTGTCTCTTAAACAAAGAATAATGCAAAACTAAATATTTCACCAGTTTCTAGCACCATGCTCTTACCTTCCAGAATCAATAATGTTCTCAGTAATGCTAATCAATGTCCGTGCTGCCTGACGGTTAAGCATTCCAGCACTATACTGCCGCCAGTAACTGGTCTAAATGCATTAACAATTAAGAACAGAAAACCTGTTAAAATATCTGTAGGCTAATAGTTCTGATTGCAAAGATAACTTAATCAATTGATAATGCAGTGTTCTCTAATTGCTATTCATGAATGGAGAGATGCAAGCTGACACAGGAAGAATCTAGCAACAAAACAAATGACATCATGCAACGTAACCTTTTGTGCTTTTAAAACACGTATCCTGGCTTCTTCCATCATGTCATCTATCTCACGGACAGAAGGTTCCCAGGGAATATTCTTCTCGCAGTCAGGGCAACGAGCTGTTCTTGTATTTGGCAAAAGATCATCAACATGAACCTGAGAAATAAAAGGAGAATTTATGTTTGGCACATGTTAAGGTATGTTATTTACTTACTGCATATTATGGTAAAGAGCAGACATCATTTAACTTATTTACATGGAACTCCTTCACTTCCACTTGATATCTTTTGGGCTCCATGACGGTACGGCAGATCAACACTACAATCACGGAACATATGCTGCGACTTCCAACCAGCATGCCTTAGCTGCAAAAGGTGCTGGAACCTGGTAGCAGCCGTCCATTGCTGACAGCAAAAAATAGAGGTAAGGATACCACTAAATCTCAATCTATTCACAGAATGCTTATCCAGGTGGTGCTGGAAGTCTTAAAGTGCATGAAGGTAGATAAATTCCCAGGACCTGATGAAGTGCATCCCAAGATGTTGTGGAAGGCTAGGGAGGAAAGTGCAGGTCCCCTAGCAGAGATATTTGAATCGTTGACAGCCACAGGTGAGCTGCCTGAAGATTGGAGTGGCAAATGTTGTGCCTCAGTGAGCTTCACATCTGTAGTAAGTTGTTAGAAGGTATTCTGAGAGACAGGATCTACAGGCATTTAGAGAGGCAAGTGCTGATTAGGGACAGTCAGCATGGTTTTGTGAGTGGAAAATCATGAATCACAAATTTGATTGAGTTTTTTGAAGGGATAACCAAGAAGGTAGATGAGGGCAGTGCAGATGACATTGTCTACATGGACTTTAGCAAGGCCTTTGACAAGGTACTGCATGGTAGGTTGTTGCATAATTTTAAATCTCACAGGATCCAGGATGAAGTAGCCAAATGGATACAAAATTGGCTTGATGACAGACAGAAGACAGAGGGTGGTTGTAGAGGGTTGTTTTTCAAACTGGAGGCCTGTGACCAGTGGTGTGCCTCAGGGATCAGTGCTGGGTCCACTGTTATTTTTCATTTATATTAGTGACTTCAATGAGAATTTAGGAGGCATGGTTAGTAAGTTTGCATTTGACACCAAGATTGGTGGCATGGTGGACAGTGTAGAAGGTTACCTAGGATTGCAACAGGATCTTGATCAATTGGGCCAGTGGGCTGGCGAATGGCAGATGGAGTTTAATTTAGATAAGTGCAAGGTGATGCATTTTGGTAGATCGAACCAGGGCAGAACTTACTCAGTTAATGGTAGGACATTGGGGAGAGTTATAGAACAAAGAGATCTAGGGGTACAGGTTCATAGCTCCTTGAAAGTGGAGTCACAGGTGAATAGAGTGGTGAAGAAGGCATTCGGCATGCTTGGTTCCATTGGCCAGAACATTGAATACAGGAGTTGGGACGTCTTGTTGAAGTTGTACAAGACATTGGTAAGGCCATACTTAGAATACTGTGTACAGTTCTGGTCACCCTATTATAAAAGGATATTATTAAACTAGAAATAGTGCAGAAATAGTACTAGGATGCTACCGGGACTTGATGGTTTGGGTTATAAGGACAGGCTGGATAGACTGGGACATTTTTCCCTGAAGCGCAGAAGGCTTAGGGGTGATCTTATAGAGGTCTATAAAATAATGAGGGGCATAGGTCAGGTAGATAGTCAACATCTTTTCCCAAAGATAGGGGAGTCTAAAACTAGAGGGCATAGGTTTAAGGTGAGAGAGGAGAGATACAAAAGGTTCCAGAGGAGCAATTTTTTCACAGAGGGTGGTGTGTGTCTGGAACAAGCTCTGGAACAACAGAGGTAGTAGCAGAGGCGGATACAATTTTATCTTTTTAAAAGCATTTAGACAATTACATGGGTAGGTTGGGTATAAAGGGATATGGGCCAAACGCGGGCATTTGGGACTAGCTTGGTTAAAAAAACAGGGCGGCATGGACAAGTTGGGCCGAAGGGCCTGTTTCCACGCTGTAAACCTCTATGACTCTGCCATAAAGGACATTACCATGACCCGCAAATTTTTAAAAGTTATTCTTCAGGCAGAATTCAAGCACTTCATTTATTGCCTACCTTTTACTGCCCTCAAGAAAGCGGCAATTGCCTTCTTGAATTAATGTAGCATGATGCAGGGTGTTGGTTACAGTTCAGTAGATCTGAAGACGTTTTCATAGTCATATATAAGTTAATTGTAAGTCTTTATTGATTCTTACAACTATTCACAAATATGCAGTAAAGGTAACAAGCTCGGAACTGTCTCCATGCTTGCTGGTGCAAGACTCTGTCTACCATTAGACTGACCGTGGTTGTTGGTCCTGTGCTCTCTTACTTCACTGTGTAAGTCGTACTGTACTCAGTCTCACATTAACCCTATTTGTGCCAGACCATTATATTACACTTACACTCAAGTCTTTATCCAATGTATTTTAAGCAATTATAGTTTGCTTGATGACTTACATTGTTACTGCTGTCATATATTTACATTATCATTACTATATTAGCACTATCCTATCTCCCCACTTCAAGTCTCTGAAGTTCAAAGGTTCAGACAGATTGGAGGAGGCCTTGTAACTCTTTCATACCTTGTTCACATTACTGTTGGAGGAGTGGTAAACTCTACCACTGCTGGTTTGGAGGTTGCACTGGCATCTAGGTATGTTCTCATCCATTTTATCTATTCTTTCATGCTGAACCACACTTGGCCAGTTCAGTTGTTGTAATGGTGGGTGTTTGCTACCCTAACTCATGAACATTGTATTCATCTCTTATTGCTTCTTTCGCTTCTTACATTGTTGTGTGGGTCACGGCAATGTCCTTTATGGCAGAGGATGAGCATTCTGCAAATAGAATGAAATATAGTGGTATCCTTACCTCTATTCATCTCTTATTGCTTCTTTCGCTTCTTACATTGTTGTGTGGGTCACGGCAATGTCCTTTATGGCAGAGGATGAGCATTCTGCAAATAGAATGAAATATAGTGGTATCCTTACCTCTATTTTTTGCTGTCAGCAATGGATGGCTGCAGCCAGGTTCCAGCACCTTTCCAGCTAAGGCATGCTGGCTGGGAATTGTAGCATATGTTCAGTGGTTACAGTGTTGATCTGCTGTACCATCATCAGAGCCAGAGGTTGATGGTTATCAAACTGCTAATTCTGCATTCGGATTAGAAGTTGGATGTCCAAGAGAGATTCAATTAATTTTTCTGATAAAGTAAGGAATTTTAAATTTATGCCGTCGGCTTCCATGCCTTTCTTTGAAGCTTTTTCCTGGCGATTGTTCCTCTGTGCCTCTGCTTTTGGAGTTTCCTATCAGGTCAGACAAAATTTATTCTCGATCTTCCTGCATTTTAGTCTCTCTGTGCATTTGCTGCAAGGTCTTGGTTTTCTCTCCAAGCTGCTATCATGTTGTATGTTGTTGGTTATGGTTCAATAGGTCTAAAGAAGTCTTTGTAGTCATAAGTAAGTTAACTGCAAGTCTTTGTTGACTTTTACAACTATCTACATGTTTACAGTAAAAGGTACAAGCTAGAAGCTGTCTCTATGCTAGCTGGTATACATGACTCTATCCTAGACTGGCCCTGGGTTCATGCTCTTACATCACTGTGTGGGTGATCTGGTACTCAGTCCCACATTAATCTTATATGTGCCATTACTTTATACAGGTTGTGAAGGTTCTCCCACAAATGCTGGTAAAGTATGATTGCAACTATACAAGGCATTGGTGAGGCTGCACCTGGAGTATTGTAAACAGTTTTGGTCCCCGTATTTGAGGAAAGATGTAGTGGCATTGGAGGCAGTTCAGAGGAGGTTCACTAGATTGATTCCAGAGATGAGGGGTTTGTTGTATAAAGAGAACAGTTGAACATTGAACAGTTTAGGTCTATACTCTCTGGAATTTCGAAGAATGAGGGGAGATCAAATTGAGGTATTCAAGATAATAAAAGGTATGGATAAAGTAGACGTGGAGTGGATGCTTCCGCTGGTACAGCATTCTGGGACGAGAGATCATAGTCTTACGATAA